>NW_018406931.1:572137-646421 GCF_002113885.1 Mizuhopecten yessoensis
CCCCCCCCCCCCCCCCCCCCCACACACACACACATACCCACCATCGCTCTGTGAGGCTGATGCCTTAATTGTCCTGTGTTAAGATGATTTGATTAGAGTATTAAACACATCACCCCTGCTCCCCTCCCCCCTTTTATGAGGCTGATGCCTTGTCCTGTGTTTAGATCATCCCTACTTTACCCCTCTTTATAATGTCAGCTGATATCTTGTGTTGTGTTCAGAAGTCCTACTAATATTTACAGAATAGACAACAAACCCTTCACCGACCCTTCACTGGGATTGGAACCACTTGTGGTGTCATTAGTAGATAATTATTTCCACTCGACCAGACTGGATTTACCGGGGATGACATCTGTAAATCTTGTTGAGCTAGAATACTAGTAGTAAATCACCAGTAAATTGTAACAGGATTCTTATGTTATGTACCATTCTAGTCCAGAAGTTTTTAGCAGTTAGAGAAAAATTGTCTAAATTATTAAAAAAAATATTATCTTGACAAGTCTTATCCAATCTAGTGTGTGTTTCTTAACGAAAAGCTATATTTGTATTTTTGTCAAAGGCATCAAATTCATTTAAACTAGTCTCAATTCATACTCAATGTATTTTAGAAGTCCTTTATATATTAATGGCAATATACAACAAATGCTGCTGAAAGAACAAATCTTATAGAACAAACCATTTGAGATGATCAAGTTTTGCGAAATTCCTTGCTGGCCATATACTATATATATTTGTAGAATTTTGCTGAACTGATTTTTTTTTTTTATTAATTAAGGGACTTTTTACCGCTTTGACATGAACTGCTGAAGCCATAAAACATTCAAGAAGACTTCTGAAAAAACCATTTTGAAGACTAAACTTTGGGAAAATATTCTTATTGATTGACATTCGAAATTGTTAAATTAGCTTAAGGATTTTATCAGGCCCTAGCGATATGGCATTGCCTAATAGGAATTGAGGAGGAAATTGACACGCTGATGACATGTTCAGGTCTGATTTGCATCTGCCTAATCTGATGTTTCAAATTAAATGACCTCATTTTCAACCAAGACTACTTCAAGAAAATCCAGCAGGATGCCATTGATGGCAGAAATATATAATGTTAACACTAAACACTTAAAGGTGATTAAAAGGATAATTTATACTTTAAGTTCCCCAGGAGGAAGCTGCAGCTGGTTTTAATGGTTTATTGGTCCTGCCTTGCACTTCAATGTATTTTTCAAGACTGAGTTAAGCTCAGAAGATGCCAGTTTTGATAATGTATATGTATGTAATTTTTCTGCAAATCTTACTTATTTCTTCAATAAACACCATATCAATTAACTTTTTCACCCCTGGAATTTCATAATGAACTATTCCAACCTTTGAATTGGTCAAGACGATGAAATTAAAAGATTTTGGTTTATTGTAGACCATTTCATGCCATTACCCTCATCATCCACTATACATATATCTCTTGTTCCTTAAACCAGAGACATATCAAAAGATAGCTGGTATCACGTTCATGTCTCATTCTTACATTAAAACAGGACATTTAAAATTTGATTCCATTGGAGCTGGGCGTTTATATAGATATCTATGGTATGTGTTAATGCTGTACATTTTTAGAGATAGCTACGGTATGTGTTAATGCTTTGAAGATTTTTTTATGTCTTTATGTAATTAATTTTCCTATACAGAAAAATGGATGTACATTATGGGGGAGGAGGTGAGGGGTACGACAAAACGAATAAAACCTTATTAGGCCGCTTGTATTTATCTTTTGGTTAGTTAAACACAATTCTATTTTTGCGTATGAAGAAGTTACATTTGTAGAAGGCTAATTACTGCAGTGGTCTTTCATAAGTTCATCCAATGTTCAAAATCAACATCACATGCAGTTAGTTCATTCCTTTGACAAAAAGATATATCGTTTATCGAATCTTCCTGCATTCAGGGATTAGTTTCCACTTTGAATCATTTTACAACCAAATTTTACGGTAACCGTGTACAAATTATGCAAGAATTATTGATAAGGTGGTTTTTTATCGCTAATATACATGTGGAAAGTAAAAAGATTTAACATGAAGACCTTATTTAGTGGAAATATCAGTGAAATACTGTACACTATATGTTGTGCTGTGCTCTACCTAGCTGTTCAAATAGGTACAGACATATGCATGATCAGGTAAAAAGTAGAAGTTGGAATGCTGGAGACTTTGTCAAATAACTTTGAAACATATTTTCCAGGATTGATTACATATACATATGAGTCTATCGGCTATTATATACAAATTTAGACAAAATCATCTCCAACACCAACACATCTCATGCAGTCCACTTAGGTCTGCAGTAATGATGAAGATACCCACTTATCATCTGTTGAAGTGACAGATTGTCACCAGAACATTTTTAGTAGTTCATGTACGAGTCATCCTTGCCGCTCGATACATTCTCAGTAAGATATTTGTTGCATTAACCTTTTACTTTGATTTAGCTTTTAAGGTATTAAATCATGAATATTGGTTTTAGAAGAAAAACCTCAATTAAGCTTGGATTGAAATCACAGTGTGTACCGTATGTACAATAATATGAATCCTTTCTTATTGTCATTTCATTAATAATTTTCTTGTTTTTCCTTGATTGTGTTTCATTTAGGCACTAACTCATTCATGCACCTCTGACACATTTGAACTCTTCTAATTCAAAGGTTGAATAGTTCATTATGAAATTTCAGCGGTGAATGAGCTAAAGCTATTTCTTAATTATCATTCAATTTAAGAGGTTTTTCAAAACTTTGTGATTTCCATTGATTTAACATGGCTTGAAATTTTCCTCAAATTTGAATTGTCGCATAAACTTAGGAATCCTGCTTTAAAAAACATAAAATCAATAGTGCTTTTATGTAAATATTGAACATAACTATATTTTATAACCTTCTACATCTCAGTGATGCTGGTAGTGATCATGTTTACAACTTAACTTTGGTGAAGGAATTAATGATTTAATGATGTGATGTACCAGTAGTGGATTCTGACTACAATGTAATACAGATGTGCATGATTGGGTAGTAGCAACAAAATAGTGTGTTTACGTAGGATTGTAGATATGTATGTAGTACCTATTGGATAATGATTTCCCCGGGGAAATACAACATATATGTCGCTACACTTTCAGGTTATAAAACACACAAGTTCTAGACTACACTTTCAGGTTATAAAACACACAAGTTCTAGACTGACGTAGTAATCTGTATTTAGAAATAGTTAGACGGATGTCATGGAATTGATGGACTACAACATGTTTTTCTTTCAGACATTTTAAGCTGAAATAGGAAGTAAAGCGTTTCCCTGCACGCATTGCTGCTATTTCGTCACATGTGTTTTCTCTGGTCCAATAACAGATGGAAATATTTGTAAATTATTCCTGGTTGACTATAAATAATCTTGATATTACTTAAATTCATCTCTAAACAATTTATGCTACATTAATTATGATGATGATTCAAGAGGTGGTTGAGAATTGTATGAGGTGTTTTTAAATACCGCGCTACAAAAGTGGAAGTGTCAGTTAAAGGATTAGTGGGAAAATTGTTTGCGCCATTTTCTTAACATCTGTTAAAATAACTGTTATGTTACTAATTATGTGTTTTAACCCTTTATGCATATCTGACAGAAATTTGATCGTAAGCTTAACATATGCCAACCAAAACACTTCCAAAGGATTTAAGTATTCGAAATAAATAAAGAAATGGCATTAAGAAGGCAGATCTTTTCATCCCTTTCTCCTTCCGCATTTCTTTCACTAACAGGTAATCTGTCCACTCATCCATCGCCGCTCAGGAAAGAACATGCCATACCAATGATCGAAAAAACGTATTTAGCATTTCCGATTGCTAGGACTGATCCGGTAATTCTGTCTAAATTGATGTAGTGCACACCTCATTCTTTGGATCAGGCAACAAGATTATAGCATCTTGTTTTGCAAAAATAGAATTCACTCAAAATTTTCTGATGATCCATCAAGCTTTGATAATTCTATATTTTTGGTCCTGTTAATGAGGAAAGGAGTATGCAGTGCACTTTGCATTATAGGATGTTGAAGGGAATGTCAATATTACTGACAATTTCCAATCTTAAGTTCAACAGTTCTAATTTAAACATTGAAAGATATTTCCTGTCAGCCAGTGGTAACCTAGAGAGTGTGACTGAAAGATATTTCCTGTCAGCCAGTGGTAACCTAGAGAGAGTGACGTCAGGTACGATCTAAAATGTGATGTTTACATCTATCATCTAACCATCAAAGGAAGTTCTTTGTCAGAATCTCCATCAATTTGATCTTACCTTCTCATACAAAAACGATTATATTGGCAAAATGTTATAATAAGTAACATTTGGATAAAAATGCATGAACCACTCCGACTTCATCTAAGAGATTATGTAGAGATGCACTAAAGAATGGTGGTTGGTCAGCATGTTTATCAAACTCGAGTTCATTATTTTTCTAATTGTTTAAAGACACAAGGTTTAACGTTATATCTGTATCTGAGTGATTTCTATACAAATGACAACCTACAATGAACAAAAGATCGCCAATTTCTGTTAGAGTGATGAGAAGGTAGGAGCACATTTTGTATTCTGTAAGGTTGGTAAGCTATCATTCCAATCAGCAATGCTTTTCTATTGGTATGCAGGATGATATAGCTTCTATCGGGATGATTTATTCAGCTTCATTAGGTATTGGATTAGTGAGAAAAGAAAAGAAATAAAAAAAGTGTGTCTTGTATTCAAAATGCATGCAGAATATCAATTAGCTCAATGACAAATTTGGATCACATATACCATTTTAATTAAGATCAATTAACTTTTTGTAAGTATGTAAAGTATTGACAAACCGTTCAACACTTCTATGACAAACAAAAACCTCTTTTGATTCCATGAGGATATCAGCATCCTTTCATGCTGGTTTGATTGAGTCTCAATGTATTTGAAATTCATCAACACAAAACCCCCCATCATAGGTTATGTTTTAATTACGATTTGTGACTTCATGTGAAGTTTAATCCTTTGCTAATAAACTCATTTGATTAAAAAGTCCATTTGAATAATGACCTACCTCCAAATGTAAAGACATGCATTGATTGATTGTATTCAATACATATAAGACATCCTGGTTGCTCGGAGACGAATGATTTTAGTGCCACAGATTAATTTGTGGATGGTGTATTTTTATTCAAGCAGGATAAATTCAAAGACATATCAGGCAATATTCTAAAGATTGGACACCCACATCAATATTTTATCCTTTCATTTATATATAGCATTAACCAGATATATGTTCATAAAAACCTTTTCAAAACAAATTGGATTGAAGGCTTCCAATTAAATATGTAATCACTAATACCAGATCAGTGCTTTCTAAAATGACCCGGGGCTAATCGTAGAAAAATGTGTCTCGGTAGACAATCTGGAATGATGGCTTCAAAGAGTAATGTACTTCTACCTTGTGCATGATTTTTGATGTTAGCCTAGAACAGTGGATTCAAAACTCATTACTCTGACATCATCTGAGCTTCATGTAAGATTGCTTGTAGACCTTTTGTAGAATACAACATCTGCTCCGTGAAATACTACAGCATCATATCAATAGAGGGTCCTAAAGCAACACGATGGTTTTCCATCAGGGATGGCTGCAGTTCAGGTTTTTGTACAAATGTCAGAATATTATAAACACTCCAGGGGAAAGCTGTAGTGGGTTTTTGTGGAGGCGACACTGAGAATCAGAAACGTTAGACAATGTTGACCTCGTTGACATCTAATTTCAAGGGATTGGCAAGGAAAATCATTCCATGACAATATTTGGTGCTGCTTTTTGATCAATGACATTTAAGTCTATCCTACCCACAGAAACATAATTAAATCTCATATTGGTTTCCTGTTCTTAAAGCTCTATCATTTGGAAAGTTGATTTTTTATCTTTCAGTTTATATCAGATTTCAGCATCTCTATAACCTGACACCTATTTTTTCAAGATTTTTCATCAACGAAAACAACTTCACTGTTGAATATAAATCAGAGCTAGATCAATATCGAATGTAGTTTCTGATAGTGCTGCAGTGTATCGTAATAAGAGTTGAAAACTTTGTAGAAAAAAGTAATTAGAATCGCTACATGAAGGTCTCTGTTTCTCATTCGAATGCTATTGAGTTAGTACAGTGTACAGACCCGTAGCTGCCTATACGCTTTTATGCAGGTGAATCCACCAAATTCACCAAATAAAACAAAAACACTGTTTGTTAACCCCCATGCCCTTACCAAGGCCCAGTTTTGGACCTGTTCTTAAATAAATCCACTCCGAACAAGGGCTATAGCTCACAACTGGTGCAAGGCTGTCTAAACCGAACCCTTGATGCTGCAAAAATTGAGTAACCAGTATACAGTACTGTATTTGACATAATAAGGGCACTGCATGGACATATAGATAAATGACGAGTCTCTTAATTCCATTGTGAAGTTGAACTCCCCATAAAAACAGCAGATCAGTCTGAAATATTCCATTGGTATGTATGATCAGAAGTTAAGGTTCCACAGCAACTATACTTCCATACATTGGCTTGTGTACAGTGTCATTTTGGTGGCAGAAGTTGTCCAACAAAGATATTAAAGAATTATTACAGAAAAAAAAGAAGAAAAATGGAATTATAAATTCCAGAATGGAAAAAGCCAGAATTTTGTAATGAGCATTTTAGTTGTTGTTTTGAAAATCCTGGGGGATGACTGTATCGAAGCAAATGCTCTTTTCAGTCCAACACACAGTGAGTACCAGTATTAATACATTTATATACATTTTTATGTAAATGTGAACCTGTGTAACAAGAAAACCTGTTTATTCTGAACAGAACAATTTGCACTGTTTGTGTTCAGTTTAGACAGGTTTCACTGATAATTTTGAAATAAGGAAATAGTTAATAAAAAAGTATATATAACATAACTGGAAGCTGACAGTGCTTTCACCAAACAGCTTAACCCTGGTTGCACTAAACAGACATTACCTAAATGATGATCTGTATGTAGTGAAGGAGGAAGAAATACTGATGACTGTTACAGCACTTGATCATTTGCTTTTTTCCAAAAGCCGTTAATGATTAATTGTTGTAGAAACAATGAAGTACAAAGAGGCTTTGTATGTTTGTGAGGTCCAGGTTTGGGGAGGCAATCACCCGGTCTTCAGTAGCTGGATTTGCACTAAGCATGAACAGTTTTTATCAGAGATCATTTATCTTGGCCGAATTGGCTATAGTGCACACACACATTTTTCGACATTATAGTACATGCACTCTGAAAACTGATGTAAAATGTTTCACTAGAATCTCTGGCCCGAGATTTATTTATCAGTGGCCAAGGTGTGTGGCACTAAACATCTTTTATGACATTTAAAAGTACAATTTTGTTCAGAAAACATCATTTGAACTTGAGCATGCACTACCATTAATTATTCTGTACACCTCTTTAAAAAAAGCCATCATTATACACTTTATGACATTGATATAAATTCAAATTTTAAATCTTGAATTCAATTGAATCGCAAATGCTGAATTTGTTGAAATTTTCTAGTTTTAGAACTGATAAAAATGTGGCTTGGTAACCAGTGAAACATGCCTGTGTTTGTATACCACCCTGTATACATGTTTCAGTGGTATAGGTTAAATACCTAGAGCTGTGTTTACAGATTTCTGTAATCTTCCTTCTGATTCTGGTAGTTCCAGGGTCGTTTGGCAAACTGATGCTTCATGAACAGGAAGTGTAGCTTTATTGGTTGTCTACCCAGCTAGTTTGTGTGTATGCACTGGAGCAACATACATCACATTAAGTTCGGTAAGAACGGTACACCAACCACTGTAACACTTCACACAATGATTCCTGTATGATTGTGACATCTTGACAACTGTTGGCACTAGTTGGGTAGTCTATGGGGGAAAATATTAATGTACAAAGCTGATCTAGTGCCAGGACAAAGATGATATCATTGTACTGATGCAGTTTAATAAAAATGTCACCTTACTCCTTTAACTCATTCACCCCTGAAGACACATTTGAACTATTACAATTTAAAGGTTGGAATAGTTCATTATGAAATTTCAGGGGTGAATGAGTTAAATACAGGTAATCTTTCAATAAACTTTTTGAATTGGTTAAGATGTTGATCAGTACAAGCTAAATTCTGTCTTTTTTTTTTTTTTTAATTTTGGTTTGTTGAGAATTTGAAGGCTGATAGCATACATTGTAGATTAAATTGACTGGTTCAATATATAACTGTCAACTATTGAAAGTAAGGAGATTATTTTGATATTTTGGTGCAATGATTGATTATACATCTCACACAAATTCGATTACATATTCATTGATTGAGGAGTGTTGCATACAAAAATTGTGCTAAAATTGAGTCTCCTGCCCAGGACAGTACATGGTTATGTCCCTTTGATATTTTGTATACCAATGTCTGTCTCGCTTTGGTTGACTTTGGATTGCTCACAATACAACTGCTTTGTTTTTACAGGGTCTTGGTAAACCTGTTAGTGTGATCATTGTATTTAAGGATTATTTGGCAAGGATCAAGGTAAACAAAACAAAAACGGATTATGATCACAGGAATTCAGTTTATTTGGACAAGTATAGGATCTACTAAGTCTAAAACAATGGATCAAGACTATTTGGACAAATGTAGGAAGATCTCTAATGTTTCAAATAATGGTTCATAATTATTTGAACAAATGTAGGAGGATAATTCTAAAGTCTCACAAATGGTTCATGACTCCACACCAAAAGATGTAGTCATTACATGTTAATGTAATGTAAAGAACGACTCCGTTTTTCAGTTTTTAATGCTAAACACCAAGCATGCTTATATTATGCAAGCATCAGTTAGCAACACATTCTTTTTATTGTGGGCCTTTTGTTGTAAGCTTTGGCCTCCCGCCCAGTTGTTTTGTTACGCTGTCGTTCGTATAATTACGACTAGTGATCGGACAGTTAGTGTAGCCATGCTAACAAAGTACATGTGTTTTTTACAAGGGAGATAATCTAAGGGCGTGTCAATAGAATATTGTACAATAACCAATGTTCATGTTGAGGCCATCTTCATATCAAACTGAGGCACAACAAGTTGTAAAGGAGTAATTTCTAACATTTTATTGTTATTTCAGCATTTGGGACTCAAATTTAAAAGTGCATGCTGGCCAACACTGATAATACTCAAAGTGATGCCAACAATTATGATTGATTGATAATCATACCATTATGTATGAACTGATAAGCTTACAATGGAAATGCAAAGAGTAAAATGATAAGGGGAAATAACTCTTTTAATGTAAATGATTTTGGAAGGAGTTAGGGGTCAATTGGTACAGAAACTTCTAAACCGTTTGTTCACTATGATCTATATATTTTACTGGACCTGATATTTGACAAGCTGTTGTCCATTGATATTATATACCAACATCTTTAAAGTAAATGGGTTTGTGACATTCGTCTTGTTGACCATCCCTTCTGATGTTGTAATAATTAACTTGCGTCATCAGGCATTTTGTACTTGGTGATACAGACAGTTGTCATGACAGATGTTCATCAACAAGTTTGCACGTAGTACACATAATACAGACCATTATCACCGTAACAGCAAAGCATATACTGTACTGGAGTCATACTGTACTCGGTGCACGGTCTGGTAAAGTCTGTGTTAGTCGAGGGGCCGTTATACAGGTTTCAAAAACATGATGAAGTAGAAAGCTGATTAAATTAAGATGATAGATAACGTGATCCTGAGTGCTCTTATTGGCTCATACATGACACCATTTGTCAAAGTTAATTTTTGTTTGTCAATTTCTATTTCTGTTAGTGTCACTCTTCTTGGGCATAAACATATTTTGTATTGGAATATGATGATTGCTTTCCAAAAAAAGTTCACAAGAAAACTTCAGTATATCTTTATAACAGTTATGATGAGCTGCCATGAGATATAGTTTACAAAAAAAAGGGGTTTTTTTTTCATTTTTTTTCCCCCTGGGCTAGAATTTTAGATTAAAGATACTCCTAGAAAATTACCACTGTTATTCAAACAATTTTAACATTTTAATTAATAATTCATTAAAATATAATAAGTTTACATTATAGAAAGCTGTTATTAACTGGGTTACCTGTAGACTGTTATATCCTGGTAGCTCATTTGATTACATTATAGAAAGCTGTTATTAACTGGGTTACGTGTAGACTGTTATATCCTGGTAGCTCATTTGGTGATTTTAGATGTATTTATCATAAAGAATATTTCTGTTTAAAAATGGCAATTTCAGAAGTCTGAATGGTCAGATGTTTTTGTGGACCCGATTGACCCAGACATGACCATTAGCCATACCATTTAAAAGGTCTATCATGTTCAGATACACTTACCTGCAGGCTGCTGGCAAAGTCTGCCTCTGCTTGATGCTGTGATGGTTTAAGCTATACATATAGCAGAAATAAGGATCCCAAAAACTGTCACTACACATTGAGAAACACCTTTTTTCCGGCATGACTATAGCTTTGATAAATCATTTCTAAAAGGTAAACTATACGTTGCAGGACTTTTTGTGAAAAAAAAGATAAAGATGAAATGTAATCAACAATAGTGTTCTGAGGGTAAAAAAAATCTGCTGGACTAGACTGGGTTCGCACCCTAGACTTCCGGTTGTTGTACTATAGCTGTAATAGATTGGCTACTAATTGGTCAACAAAAGTGTGCTTGCTCAAATGTGCTACAGTTACATCTAAACGGATGTTAAGGGGAGGTAACTGTGTGTAAGACAAATAGCAGGACAGTGGGACAGCTGGGATCTTTAAGAGTGCTGGTTTTGGGGTTTTTCCATTACATAATAAATATTGCAGGGAGGTTAAGTTTGTATGGTCCTGACAGTCTTATAAAGAGGTTTGGTTTTATTCACCTTTTAAAGATGTTGGGTTTAGGTAATTATGTACAAGATTGTTGAATGTTTTCAAGGAGAAGATCAGATTGATGGTTATGAAAAATATTAGTTTTACAAACCAACTGTCCAAACTTTGAGTGAACTGATTTCCCTAGGTTTTCCTGACAGACATAAATATTGCAATTCTTGATTTGTACGTGGTTATGTTGAGTCATTACATATTCATGTTCTTCATTTCATTTCTTTAACATTTACACATTCAAAAAATCTCCCCAAACGGGAAATTGGGGAAAATCCATCTTTACTTTTTTTTTTCACACTGTTTTAAAAATAGATATCAGAAAGTTGTTCTGTTTTCCTGATGTTCGAGGAAATAAGCATAAGTTTTTATCTTTTTCTTTTACTTTTTTCATTTTTAATAGATTTCTAATTGATAGAATATTTATATTATGCCTCCATCACCATTATTTGCTATCAACACCCACTGCTCTTCCCCTCCTGGATCCCATGCCTCTTTTTCCTCCTTCACATATCTTCTCCATTAAATTCTATCATCACTTCGTTTAACACCTGTACGTTATATGTTATATACGTACCTGGAGTGACGTACCTGGAGTGACGTGGTGTGTTTACCGATCACCATTACACGGCTGGTAACTAGTCTAGGCGGTGATATACAACGTATGCTTTATAACAGGAGGGAATAATTACCCACTGAGTCAGTGGTGTATACTACTTTAGTATTGTCTTTGATTTACGGGTGGGTCGAACCAATTAGCATTGAGGTATTGAGACGGACCACATGGTACATATCATATTAGAGCAAAGAGGTTACTATTGCTTAAGGGTTAAATACTTACTGCTTGCTTGTTCTTCAAATTTAATGTTACATAATAATTTTTCACAAAAATTTGTCATTGTTTTAAGAAGTTATGTCTTTCATATTTTATGATTGACGATGAAATTTCCATATATTTTTAAAGAAAAAAAAAAGGAAATGGTTATTGATGGTTTATGTCTTACCTGTTGGTATAAAGTTTTTATTATAAGGGATAATCTTTTGGTAGCAATATGTGCTTTGACATTCATACTGGAGACAGAAATGAAGTATGAGGCTAAATGTCTTGTACGTTTGATAATAAATACTGTTTCCATGTGTCTTTGTCTCATATATACTCCGTTATAATGAATTCCCTGGAGATTACTTGATCCTAGGTATGGTACGTGTGATTTATGTAATCTGTTGACATCAAATTGACGTAGACCTGTATTGAAAAACTCTGATGGCGCATATCTGATTAATAGATATGAGAGATGACCTTGACCTCAGTTGATCTACTTCTATACCACATCCCTGGTATATGTCACTCTCACCTGTATACCATTGATATGAGAGATGACCTTGACCTCAGTTGATCTACTTCTATACCACATCCCTGGTATATTTCACTCTCACCTGTATACCATAGATATGAGAGATGACCTTGACCTCAGTTGATCTACTTCTATATCCCATCCCTGGTATATTTCACTCTCACCTGTATACCATAGATCTAAGAGATGACCTTGACCTCAGTTGATCTACATCTATACCCCATCCCTGGTATATTTCACTCTCACCTGTATACCATAGATCTAAGAGATGACCTTGACCTCAGTAAATCTACACTTATACCACAGCCATAGTATATTTATCTCTCACCTGTATACCATAGATATGAGACAATAGATCTAAGTGATGACCTTGACATTAGTTACATACACTTACACCATAGCAATATTATATTTCCCTGTCACCTCTTTACAATAGATCTAAGAGATGACCTTGACCTCAGTTGATTTACATGTTTTATTTCACTGTCACCTGTACAAGATTTCAACTTTAACCTTCTGGATGTAGTCACTACCTACTCAAACTTTCTGCAGCATTAGAGATATTGCTTTGATGTCTTTTGGTAACTGTTTATATATGAAAACTGTTTTTATCGACCAATCCCATTAAAAACTTAAATGTGTACTCCAAATCAATGGCTGATTAGAAACCCTGGTGTATACTACATATCTTCAACATCATTGTTTTACTGTGTTTACGGCTTCATGCTAGATATCTTCACACCAAACAACCTTCAGCTTTCACATTAAAAATTCATAGTTGATATAGATACCAAAACACTGCTTGTGAACTTCAAACACTACGTAGGTGTCAACACTCCAGAGTTAGTTGTATGTATTATTCCACACTATATATACAGGTTTCTGAAGACTGTGTCTCTTCTATTGTTCAAGAGAAAATAAACGAGAGTTAAAGACTCGACAGTCTTAAAACACTAGGTAGCACCCTTTCTACAATAGACACTTGAATATACAGTAAGCTGTCTACACCAGACATATTTGGGTACAGAATAGACAAGAAAAAACTGTATATCCTGAACACCATTGTGTTCAGATGAGACAGGGTTTCAGATTACAAAGTTAATTTCAATTCACTCAGTATAAAAACTTAAGATAATACAGCAAAACGTTGTCATATTGCTGTGTTTTCTGAAGTGAAATTTTGGCGTTATAAAGAGGTTTGGCAAAATATCAAGGGATATGTATAAAGGGATTCAGGAAAAGGAGGACCTTGAAATATGCTGAAAAATTAAGTGAAGTAGAAAATAATCTGATGAAAATTATGTCAAGGTTTTGCTGTAGCTTTTGTCAGTTATCACTTAAATACCCTAGTCTAAATCATCGTTCATGTAGAATATTTTACAGGTACCTTATGTCAATGTAGAACTCATTTGAACTCAAGGAAATGAATAACACATACTGTTTTAAGGTAGCATATCCCTTAAATTGAGTTTCTATTTATTGGTTTATCTGGTTTGTTATCTAGACATATTATATTTGCACTTGTATCAATAATATTAGTCAAACTGTAATAGATAGATTCATGCAGGCAGACAATATTTGTAACATGAACATTCCTTTTCCAATTAGATTTAAGCTTAGCTCACAGGTTAACTGTTTACCCCCTAACATCCATGATGCACAAAGTACAGCACTCCCTCATATCAAATATCTTGTCAGTACAGCACCGAGTCCCTGACACCCATTGTACTGCCAATGTCCTGTCAGTACAGCACCGAGTCCCTCACACCCATTGTACTGTCAATATCTTGTCAGTACAGCACCGAGTCCCTGACACCCATTGTACTGCCAATGTCCTGTCAGTACAGCACTGAGTCCCTCACACTCATTGTATTGTCAATGTCCTGTCAGTAAAGCACTGAGTCCCTCACACCCATTGTACTGCCAATGTCCTGTCAGTACAGCACTGAATCCCTCACACCCATTGTACTGCAAATGTCCTGTCAGTACAGCACTGAGTCCCTCACACCCATTGTACTGCCAATGTCCTGTCAGTACAGCACTGAGTCCGTCACACCCATTGTACTGTCAATGCCCTGTCAGTACAGCACTGAGTCCCTCATACCCATTGTACTGCCAATGTCCTGTCAATACAGCACTGAGTCCCTCACACCCATTGTACTGCCAATGTCCTGTCAGTACAGCACTGAGTCCCTCACACCCCTTGTACTGCCAATGTCCTGTCAGTACAGCACTGAGTCCGTCACACTCATTGTACTGTCAATGCCCTGTCAGTACAGCACTGAGTCCCTCATACCCATTGTACTGCCAATGTCCTGTCAGTACAGCACTGAGTCCCTCACACATGTTTCCTGTCAGTAATGTCCTGTCAATAGCTCTGATGCTTGTTCATTTCTACCTCCTGTTGAGGGCACTATTACTTCATAGCACCAACAATAGACAACAAGTTGAGTGAACTCATTTCTTCACTGATAATATTGTCTTAGTTCTGTCTGATACTTGTAAATCAAACCTTATAATGTCTCCTATCACGATATGTTTGTATGACATTATACCTATAAACCAGGTCCAGACAGTCAAAACACAAGACACAGTTCAGCTGCTGTCAGTCTGGAGAAATAGAGTTTTTGGCACCAATATTTAAATGTTTGCACAGTGGATGTGACATAATGGGTTTTTTTCTGGACACTCCATGACAGACCATCTCTCAGAAGTACTAGTGGCAGTTGTGTATTACATAAAGGTTTTACTGGTTTGTCCTGTTCTTCAGAGCAAGACAATGTATGAGGACAACTCTAAGGTTCTACTAGACTGGCTAAGAGTTAAATACTACATGTCTTAGCTTTGCATGTTTTCAATGAGAACAGGATTGACTGCTTAACATTCAGCATTAGGGTTATGGCAACAACTGGTTCACCCATTATCAGTATAATGTGACCAGGCGGAATGCTGTGTTGGGTGCCTTCGGCATGGCATTTCAGTGAGATAGCACTATAAAGTTGGCATCATATCCGCGCTACCACAAGGAGGCAAGCACACCAACATACATTGTCTCCTGCATACACACACGCAAGCATGCATACACTACAAACATGGAGGCACGTCCTTAACTGACCTTAGCTGTTTATAGGACGTTAAACAAAATTAAACCAAACCAAACTTCGGTGCGAAGGTGATGTTATCATTTATAAAAGAAGGGAAGACGAAATCAAAATTTTGAGTGCAGCCTGTAAGCAAATCATTCTTGATGGAACCTGAGTTGATGTGTTGACAACTCTTTCTTGCAATTAAAAAAAGAATATATTGTTCTTCTTAGAAGCTAAGGCCAATTACCATGATTTATCGTTGTCAACATCTTGCAACATATTTGTGTACTGATGTACCTACAATGCCAACAGACATATGAACTCAGCTGGCATATATAGTCCATGAATTCCGGTAACATCTGTACCACGTATGTAGTAGGTGGGTATCCCATGAATGCTAGCCACAATAATGGAATGGATTGTATCGCAAAAGAACTCTTTTGTGTTGTAAGGTACATAATATATTTCTAAGGCAATTCTACTACCTGTCATGTTATCAGATTGTTCCTTTGTCCGAACCACCATCTTGTTGGCAGAACTTTGGCATCACACCTGATTCGGGTACATTGTTTTTCTGCCATGATATAATAGTACAGTTTATTGGGAGTTACTGCTTCAGTACAAACAGGAAAAATTAGGCACTCGTAGACTAGTGTTGTAAAGTCAAAACAACTTGTTTTCTCACTTTGTGAGCATGTGTAATGTGTTGTCATGATATTAATTGTTTTAGAATTGAAAATACATCGAACATTGATTTAGGTATGTTGACTATCAGCAAGACACAAAATTACCACTTATGACAACCTTAATTATTCTAAATAGAAAGGGTCATGTTCTAGACTGACCTATCTAATATAATGTGTCTTCCTTTGAACGGTGCCCAGATATGGGACGCCCCCATACGTTAAGCACTGCTTTGACTTTGAATGGTGGATCAGGAGGACTTCTGCTGGTAGCTGAGTAATGGGTCAAAGGGTTCATCTTTATCTCAGCCTCCGAACCCAACCTTAACCAGGACAAATGACATGCACTGCTTATGCCAACCTTCTTCAGTCATATGACTTGGGAATAATCCTCAGGTCACGTGACTAAACCTCACCCAGCCTATCCCCTTCCATCAGTGCTGGGGATTCAGGGTTACTGTAGCCAAAGCAATATTCAGACATTTTACAAAAAACTCTATGAATCTGGGATGGATTGATGTCCATCTCCTTGGTGTTTGTTGGGGTCAGCCATTATAAGTTGAACTGGTGATATTATCATTCAGCTTCTAACATTTCTGACATTCAACGTTCATGTTTTATTACATTTGCATGGATCTGTAATTGAAGTACCAGACCAGAAACTTTGTGACATATTACTAACTGTTGTTTAAATGGGCATTGTGGTATTATCTATGCTTGCTAAACACTTTAATGATCTGGTCATATGTCACATCTGGAAAATATAAAAACGTGTCCCGAATTGTTTAGATTTTTTGTAAGCACTTGTTGAGGAGTGATATGCAATTGACACTATTGTATGTACCGTCACGATGTAATGTGTATCTCCCTATTTTGTATTGTATGTACCCCCACTATGTAATGTACCCTCACTATGTAATGTGTATCTCCCTATTTTGTATTGTATGTACCCCCACTATGTAATGTATATCTCCATATTTTGTATTGTATGTACCTTCACTATGTAAGGTATATCTCCCTATTTTGTATTGTATGTACCCTCACTATGTAATGTATATCTCCATATTTTGTATTGTATGTACCCCCACTATGTAATGTATATCTCCATATTTTGTATTGTATGTACCTTCACTATGTAAGGTATATCTCCATATTTTGTATTGTATGTACCTTCACTATGTAATGTATATCTCCATATTTTGTATTGTATGTACCCTCACTATGTAATGTATCCGGGATCCCCACTATGTAATGTACCCCCACTATGTAATGTATATCTCCCTATTTTGTATTGTATGTACCCCCACTATGTAATGTACCCCCACTATGTATTGTATATCTCCCTAATTTGTATTGTATGTACCCCCACTATGTAATGTACCCCCACTATGTAATGTATATATCCCTATTTTGTATTGTATGTACCCCCACTATGTATTGTATATATCCCTATTTTCAATTGTATGTACCACTTTCTGCACCTATATATTGCTGTCATGGTATTCTGCAGCTTAGAGATGTACTATTTATAAGCAGTCATTTCTTAAAAATATGTAATTTCAGATATTTCTATTTTATCACATGATCAGAAAATTAATACCAATCACAAACAAATGTATTTTAGGAAATGTAACATGCATGATTACAATAGTTTGTAGCTTAGGTATGATGGTAATTGAAGTCTATTATAATGATTACTGGGGCATGAACTGCTGAAGTTCTGAGATATTTTTTGGAACTAAAAATTCCTTTGAGATAAGGCATCAAAGAATCAAGATAGTGTATGCAGGAAGTCCAGGTCTTTTCCTCCCCAACCCTAAACAAAATCCCTGTTTTTTTCTCCACCCTCCTGCCAAAAATGTTGAAATAAACGTTTCTCATTCTTTGTAAGATTTTGGTCATATTTTGTAATAAAATTCTAGGTGGTCAATTGGTTTCTCAAGATCTTTTCCACCCCAACCCTTAACATAACCATGGGTTTTTCTCCACCCTCCTTCCAAAGTATTGAAATTAAAATTACTCATTCTTTGTAGGATTTTGTTCATATTTTGTAATCAAATTCTTGGTGGTCAATCTGCTTCCCATGATTATTTTCAGACAACACCTTTTCAATCATAATGAAATTATTAATTTTTTCTATGACAAAAAATGATATATGTTGAAAATATAACCCAGTTTTACCCCGGTACTCATTTTTCATGAAATACCTGGTAAATGTTTTTAACATTTCTTCTTTCAGATCATGATCAATATCATAAATTGTTCTTACAACAAAATGGTAAAAAATACTTAAATTTTCTTTTGTCTGATCTAAAGTTTATGAACATTTTAATAAGTGCACAGATTATGATAATTAAGTTATCAGTAATCAAAATAGAACTCTTTTTTGATCGGAGGTACATATTGTCATAAAATATAGTGTGTAATTATATATATAACCTAATACATGCACATGTGTACACATGTCAAATTTATTCATCAATTTCTTATTCAGTGATTCTTGTGTATTGAATAGATAATGTCATCAGACAATTTCAATGCTTTTATACATCACTGTCAATACAATAAGTTCAACATTGATTTGGACTGGAATTCTCACCAGTTCATTAAAAACAGACAGAGAATTTCCTTATCGCTACTATAAATACTTTTAGCATACTGGAAAAAAGTATTATATTTCAACCTGCCATCAATAAAGACCATAACATTTCCATAACCCATAATATTTACGAATGGATTATTTGAAATGTAAATTGTTAAGAGGAAATCTGTGTAAATAGAGGAGTACATGGTCAGAGTTTCAGCTTGACCACTGGAGTATACATATACACATTGGTCAGTTTGTAACCTGATGTGGTCAATAAGCTCAGCGGCTGCCTAACACTGTTACTGTCAGACACCACACTGCTCAGTAGACCACACTACACTGACCTGTAGACCACCAAACATATCGCCAGCATTAGATCCCCCTTGGTCGGTGTTTACTTAGTGATAGTTCCTCAAAGTACAGCCAATATTTGTTTGCTGGCAGTGAAAAATCTGCTCCACATTAAGTTAGATATGGTTGGGCAAATTTTACGTTTGAAACATGTATTCCAATGTTCTAGTAACTACTACGTAGCAGCATGCATCTTTGTAAGAGGGCATTCAAACCATGCTATATTCAAATGTAACTTTTCGTGAGTATTAAGACCCCCTGCCTATAGTGACCACAAACAGTCTGTGTATGTTTAAAGACTATATTTATCTGAAATGACTGCTTCTTGTCTTAGGGTATTAAGACCACCTGACAATTGGGACCATCTCTGTCTTAATGTGTGTTAAGACAATCTGTCTGAAGTGATTACCTCTAGTCTGTCTACAAAGACCATGTCTACTCAGTGTATACTGACAACCTGTCTATAGTGATCATTTTGAGTTAGAGTGTGTATAAAGATCACCCTGTCTACAGTGACCATCCCAAAAGGAACAGAGATTTGACAAAATTTCACACAACTTTCAAATTGTCTTCAACCACCTCATTCAAGTCTGAATATCATTCAAACTATCTGCTAAGAAAATCATATTTTTGAAAAGTCATTTTTGTTTGATATTATGTTTATCAAACAATAGGTGTCTACAGATGATGGGGCCTCTGACAAGGCTATAACAATGCCAACATACAAAATGTCATAATTCCGACCTGGTAGCATGATTCCCAACCCATTAACATTATTCTGACAACAGACTCTTAATTACGTGAGAGGTGCATATAATTGAGACAGCTAAAAGACATTTTATACTTTATACTTACATAATCGACACTGAAATGTTGTGGAATGTCAGGGCGTTTCTATCCTACCTCCATTGTAATACAATGTGTACAGGTTGTAATGTCTCTATATCCCACCACACTTCCTTGTAAGTTAAAGGATTATTGGGACCGTGCTATTATATACAACCGAAAGGGATTAGTTAACAGACGGATCCATTGCGAGTTGAATAATAAACTTACAATCCAAGCGGTTCCATTTCAGTAAGAAGTTATCATAACAAAGACTGTTACTGGACTTTCACATGACTTGACCAGTTTATGGCGGGGTGTATTTATCCTATCTGTTAACCTATATCCCCCCAATAAGTCCTCATTTCACTAGCTGTCAGTACAAAGCAGGACAGCTTAAGGTATTCAATAAAAATGTTACAATACCTATGTTTTTAATGGAAAATTTTGGAGGTTAATATATCTTTTAGCTCTACAATTTTTTTAAAGAATTCAGTTGCAATTTTTTTCATTTTAATGGGTTGAATTTTTCTTAAACACAGTGGCTTGTGTTCAGGTGGGTGTGACAACTACAGTGTCGTATCTCAAGAGCTGGATCATATATCTCAAGAATGTGGGCAATTAAATCGTCAAACTATTCAGTTATGATAATCGAGATGTACATTACACCGCAAAGTTACATATTCACATGTCCACCTGTGATGATTAAGAAATCCCTAGATATCTTGTGTAATGGCTGATACAGAGGAGTTGTCAATCTTATCATTGGAACTAGCTAGGTCTTGTAATTACTCCTTTTTGTCATCAGAATATCTTTTTGTTGCACTCAGGGTATTTTATTATGTATATCATATACCAATAGATTCAAAACAACAGCTGACAATTAATTAAACTAACAGAACTGCTAATTGAATTTGTGTACAGAGCTCCAATTAATGTCCGCCCACCTTTTTATCACAATAGCACCTTGTTATTTTAACATGATCAGTTTGTATTGTTTCAAAGTTAGTTTATCTAGAGAAAGCTTCATTGGGTTTTCCTCAAGTATCGCATTTGACACTGGACCAATGAATTGATAACTATAATGATTTTAGAGTTTCATTGTGGTATGTCACATTAATATTGGCCTTGAATGGCCACGATACAGATTTTCACATGAACTTGGGAAGCCGATGACAGCTGTCTTTGAAATGAGACATGCAATAGATTTCTTTACATTAGAGACAGATTTCAGCATTCTGTTGGTTAAAATAACCATTGTCAATGTGAAATGTATAAGTAAATATTTCCTGTAACAAACCTTAAAGGTTATTATGTATAGAAATTACCTGTACTTACCTGTAAGACAGACATCTGTGATGAGATTTTCTCACACGTTTATAATTATTATATACTAGCTCGTATAATAAAATCCATCATCAGCGTGGTGCAGTAAATTTCCGCCTGAGTGAAGGTTTACATTGTTGATAC
This sequence comes from Mizuhopecten yessoensis, assembly GCF_002113885.1. Classification (NCBI taxonomy): domain Eukaryota; kingdom Metazoa; phylum Mollusca; class Bivalvia; order Pectinida; family Pectinidae; genus Mizuhopecten; species Mizuhopecten yessoensis. The sequence continues at coordinate 593,450 of NW_018406931.1, forward strand.
GTGAGTAGAGACATTGAGACGACATAATTAACCTACGGCAGTAACTTACCTCCGTACCACAGCACTACAACACAACTGCTGGCTACGATAGTCCTTTATACCAACGAGGACACGACAGCATATTATATGATCATACAATGACCCAGTGACAATGGTTTATCCCTAATTACATCCATGATTACATTATATATAATCTGGAGGCTTGATGGGTAGGATGCTGATGGTTTTAATGTACTAATCTTCTATTGTCTAAACTTATAGTGATGATACTTACTTTAAAGGAATACTAAGTCTTGCTTCCATTGCTGTAGAGTAATGTTCTTAAACAGTAAAATCCAGGAATTTAAATGCAGGATTTGTCAAAAATTTCACTGGAATGAAATCCTTTTCATTAAATCCTTTTTGTCAGATTCAGTAGAATAGGTACCCTGGGAATGGTCAATTTAAAACTCCGGGCTCTGTAAATGTTTGTATTTTATTCACTGTCTGGAATGTTGAAATCGTGGTTCTATCAAAGCAGGTAGTTACACTACAATAGTACAATACAGGTACTGGAACGGAACAGCGGGCAGATCATCATTCAGCCCTACCTCAAATCTCCCGTCATCCCAACCTATATCATACATGACCAGAGTGCAGGCCCAATTAAAACGTTTATCCTTTGAAGGTTAGGAAGGCCCTGGTGCCTGTGTTTATCCAAGTCCCGGCCTGGTTTGGGTATGGTAGACAACCAGAAATCCTGTGTTTATACTGTTAAGCCTGTGTTGAAATGCCAACTGCAGATTGTTTCTAGCAGGCAAGGATTTGTACTGTAGGGGGATCGTAGTGTTGGCTATCTGTACAATATTATATATATATATACATTACAATGTGTATTGTTTCGTGTTAAGCTTATGTGAAGGTGTTAAGGTATTAATTAAACATACAGGTACATTTCCCTCCAGGTGTGGTGAATGATTTATTTTTGTTTAATGTCAAATTAATGCAAAAAATATTGGTGTTAGGATTTATAAAGCTACAGGTTCTGAATCAAAGTGAATTTGATATTGATACAAAATTTGAAGAATATTCTGTCAAGACAATTGATTTTAAAATAATGATCTGCTATGTCATGAAGTTGCTATAACTTGGACCAATAATCAGAAGTGTGGCTTGAAGCTTTTTTAGCTCACCTTATCCTTTGGGCGAGCTTTATGCTATTCTTACCACAGGTTCTAACATCTGTCATCTGTCCGTCAACATTTTCCTTTAAAAGCAAACCTTATAATTCCTCCTGAAAAGACATAAACTACATATTATCTGAATTATTACTGGGAAAAGGAGATCAATGGTGTATGAAAATGTTAAGGCTGTGCCCCCCTTAGAGACAGGTGGGTTGAGCCTTATAGGTTAAATAGTGCTATAGAACAAATATTTCTTCAGATTTATAAGAAATATGAGATAGCCACCATGGTTAGTGGAAGGAATTAAAACTCTTGTCTGCAACCATTACAATAAGAAAAGAAACAGCTGATTGATGCAGGCCCTTCGGACCTTTTGTTCAATGCTCCGTCGGATGAACTTTTTCTTTTAAACTCCTAATGTAGTAAACATGATTTTAACAAACTGCTAAATTAAGGGTATCTTGGAGATTATTTTGTTACAGCCAAAACTACTTACAGAGTTGGAAGTTTATAGGAGACAAACACTTACTTTGGGACAAAAAGCAATTAGCATGTTTGTTGTTCACATTTGACTGAAACAACCTTCCTTACTTTTTACGTACATTTGTTTTGCATTATAAATCATATGTATTATTAAACGTCAACCTTGAAGACTTTCACGATATTTCAAATTTCTGGGATATATTCATGTTACCATGTATGTACATTATGTATGAATTGTTAATTACCTGTCGGTGACAACACATACCCAACCTGTTTGTGATGCCTTACAATATACGTACTGCATGATGTAAAGAGAGTTCCTGTTGCTATACACAAGTTTATTGAATTATTTACTTGACTCGTGTTCGCATTACATTTTATTGACCAAATCCTTACTTATGGTTATATTCCATTAACTGATGTCGTTCAGGATGTACCGAGATATTACCTCACCTGACTGAATATACATATAACCTGCCCCATTACACCTTCAGGATGTACAGCGATATTAACTCACCTGACTATGTATAACTCTTACCTTATTTTGTAATTTTGTATTACTCAATCGTATCATGTCCATGTTTTGTTCGTTCAATCTTTCATGGTAAATGCTCAATGTTGTTGTTTTTTTTTGTTGTTGATGATGATGATGATGATGATGATGATGAAAGGGGTAATGATTTTAATAATATCGTTGATTTGTGAAAAATGTACCAGTTTTATGAAATTCGTGTTAAAATGGTAATTATTTCATGTTGTTGTACTTTGACGGATGATGACGTAGTATTTGATGTTGATTTAAAGAAATGATTATTTCATGATGATGAGTTATAAGACGACGACGACGGCCACGACGACGATGATGATGATGATGATAATGATAATGATGAAAGTGATGAATTATGATTTCGATGATGTTGTTGTTGCTGCTGATTTGTGATGAATGTGCCGGTAATATGTAATTATATGTTGTACTTATATGAAATTATTTGTTGAAAAAATCCTATAAGTTGTAAAACTTACGGAAATAAAAATTGAAATTGATATATATGATTAATACCTGTATTGTGATGACAGGTTTAAACAGGTCCAGATTTGAATGTATACATATAACCTGCCCCATTACACCTTCAGGATGTACAGCAATATTACCTCACCTGACTGTGAATAACTCTTACCTGTATTGTGATGACAGGTGTAAACAGGTCCAGTTTTGAGATGAGATGTGTTCATATAATGTATACATATAACCTGCCCCATTAAACCTTCAGGATGCAGTATTTTCTAAAGTTGTCTGAATTTTAACAAACGTTACTGTATAGTCATCATTCAGGTGTGTACCCAGTGTTTTTAAGGCTGCAGCAGTCTTGTAAAGTTATTTAACAGAGATCGTTATGTTTTCAATGGCTCCGGTAGGAGTCGAACCTGAGACCTAGCTCTGACTTACTAGTCTTACGCTCTAACCAATGAGCTAAAGAGAAATTCTCCCTAGCCGAGCAAACCTAGTGTTTTTAAGGCTGCAGCGGCCTTGTAAAGTTATTTAACAGAGATTGTTATGTTTTCAATGGCTCCGGTAGGAGTCGAACCTGAGACCTCTGACTTACTAGTCTTACGCACTAACCAATGAGCTAAAGAGAAATTCTCCCTAGGCGAGCAAACCCAGTGTTTTTAAGGCTGCAGCGGCCTTGTAAAGTTATTTAACAGAGCGCGATCGTTACGTTTTCAATGCCTCCGGTAGGAAGTGAACCTGGGACCTCTGGCTTACTAGTCTTACGCTCTACCGAATGAGCTAAAGAGAAATTCTGCCTAGCCGAGACGGTAGGAAGCAGCTTGTATTTTACCAGGGTGACAGTAATGTAACAGATTATTATGCTCGGATGTTTGGTGTTGACAGAAGAAAAATGAGCAATGTGAGGAAAAGGGGAGGATGATGGGATAAGTTTTTAAAACTGACTATACTTTGACTAAAATCTGTTCATTTTCTGCTCTGTTACATGTTTTGCACCTGTTGTTAATTACAGGGTATGTTTGTGTATTATAAATACTTCTGTTACATTTTAAGCATATACCTAACATTAATTTGGATACAAATATCACATTGTCCAATATGTTATATTGGTAATTATATTTTTATCATCGTTAATTATCTAAAATGTAACAGGTGTTATATATATATGGTCTGTATCTATAATCTCGCGACAGCCTGTACAATGGTTTTACATTATTCGAGGAGAGAAAAAAAGCATCAAAATGATATATACTGTTCCCATTGTGTTCATAGCACTGTGAATGCATTTTATTCTGATAATGTTTATAAAGTGACTTGCACAGGAAATGTAAATATACATATCATAAACTTTATGAAACAGAGACAGGTTTAAGATCATATTATATATGAAATGTGATTTAAAAACCTAGAATTGACTACAATTCTTGTCCGATTAAAGCTTCGTACATCTTTGTAGGTCAGAAGGATTAAAGGCTTTATTTGTTTTTAACTGGTGAGCTGTAAAACTGAAAGTAATAAATGAACTTGAACTTTTACCTCAAATTTCCAGTCCTGTAGTCCTGTTCCAGTGTTAACATTTCAGTATGTTGGTTCAGGTGGAGATGTCACAGAAACTAAAGCGATACATGTTCACGTACATAATATCGACGTGCAATAGAGTTTGGAGAGGAGCGCTGACCTCAGGCTGAGAAATGACAGAAATGTTTATTTTTTTGTTAACATTAAGACAGTATTCTAAGATATACAAAGGCTAATTACTGTTAAAGTGGATCTAATAAACAAACATATTATGATTAGTTGTACAGATTTATACATTTTCTAAAGCTGCTTATAAACAGGGGAGATAACTGTAATTGGACAGTGGTTTAATGTCAACAGGCTTAAAAAAACAGAGTGCAAATTTTATTGTTCTTATCTCTAATGATGAAAAGGGTTATCACAGACCTTTTACCGCTAGATATAAAATTAACTTATGTATGTTCCACCGGAGATTTCATCATGTGTTTTCTTCCTGCTGTGCTTCAAATAAAAACGTCATTGCGTGTGTTTTGTAACATATATGTCATACAGCTGTAATTTTTCTGTAATTATACAGCCCGGGGTTTAATGGGTGGGTTTTAGATAGAGTGAATGTATATTAAATAGCCTTATTACTGTTTAAAAATCACATAAATATTATCCAAATAAGAAGAACAATTACATAATGGTAAAGATTGACTATGAACATTTGTTACTGACATTTAAATTACAATAAAGTAAACTCTAAGCTTGAAGTTGTCAATTTTGGAGAAACGTTCTTGTCCCAGCATGAAGGGTCTTGAAGCAATGTTAGACAAATTCAGCTAAAAGTCTACAAAAATATTCTTTCTCTTGGCAATGAATTGGATGAAAAAAAAACATATTTACAATTTGTACATTTACACGTATGGAAATTATCCACCTCTTAATGTATAACTATCTGAAAAACTTCCCTGATCACTGTGCCTGCAGGTCAGCTATTATTTTTCTCCTCAGCTGGGTTTCCTTTGAATTACGAGAAATCAAGTTTAAACATTTTGAAATGTACAGTTGTTACAACAAATACAGTCATAACTAATCTGGACTTTAGAGAAAATAAGATGATCATATAATTTAGGTACATGTACTACAAGACATGCTCATTCAGAGCAAAGGCTCTTCATGTAACTTTACACACTTGATCTGTGCATGACTTTCACAACTTCAAGGTGAGATTTCGTGGGTTATTTCCCCTGCTAAATAATGATGCCAGTCTCCATGACCTTGATCTAAAGCCATCATTTTATTTCATATTCCTATGGTTTGTTGAGATAATATCCCTCTGATGGAATCAAAAACACGGAAAATGTTTCAGAGAATTTGAATATCGCTGACAAAATTTCCATAATACCTCCTTCCTCCCTACTCGTTTCAACCTCCAGTACTCACTCTATTATATCATATCAGTGTTCTGGTGCCTGTTAAATGGTATTGATACGGATCTATAATCATTCATCACAAATGGAAGGAAATCAAGAATGTGTCATTAGTGATATAATTATGGTAGCTATCATAGATTGATTAGTCCCCGTAATAGAGTGTAGTTATTAAACACAGATGCTTTGACTTCAAGGTGAGTTTTTTCTTCTTCGAGATAATGAATTCTGTCTCAAAGATTTAAAGAATATTTTAATGGCAATATGAAGTTAAATGTTAAAAGATATAATTACTGGAAAATGATTGAATGACAATAGAAACAACATGTTCCAAAAGATGACAAGGAGAGACCACGATCTTAAAATATTGTCGTGTAAAGAAAGACAACATGTCTCGTGATATAACAGGAAGTGGGAATAAGAAATCAGGAATGTTTTCCTGCACCGCGTGTGGTATTACATACAAATTGTGTCTAGTAGAAAAATGAGTAAATTGATGTTCACATCAAATACAAGTACATTTTTGTACATCTTTTTTGTAAAGGAAAAATAAAAAAATCTGTTTTGGGAAATAATTATTCCGACAAATAAAAGAAATGAATTTCCTGTCAAAAAGACATTATAACTTATAGATAGACATAGTGGAACCATTTTCATTTTCAAGCACAGAAGAGTTCTTTTGTGTAGACTCCGAAAGCTTTGAGTGGCGTAAGTAAGTTTTTATGAGTGGTAATGGTCTATATGAATGGTAATTATCACACCGTACATGCCTTTATCCTTGGTCTTTGTTTCTAATTGATCATTATCAGAACTTGATTATATACTCTTGAATCATTCACAGAATTTATTATTTTTTCCTTCAACAAAAGTATCCATAAGTCATTTTGACAAATGAAGCAAGTCATTAACTATCAAAAGCTTATAGAAGATCAAATATATAACAAATGTCTCAAATATGTTTGTTTTCATAATAAAGTCCTCTGGTTTTCAGAAAATATCTTGTGTTGGCTAAAGAGTGAATATTCAGGAAACATATCCACTAAGATAAGAGTTTAGGCCACTGGTACTACATATATATAATCTTAAAAAAAAGTGGGTTTTTTTTAAATCAAAGATGGCTTGGTAGTACTATAGCTAGCTGGTTTGACTACCTGTATTGTAACCTACCTTGGCTTATACATTTGAAGTTATATCAATATATTCAACAGCATTATTACACAGGGATTAGATAGGAATTCAAAGGAAATATGAGAAAACAACAACAGGAACTTATAAGGAAACACCAAATCACTCAAACAAAAGTCTTCATTAATTAACAATTAACGTTCATTATGGACCCAATAGATGATTCTATAATACAGTAAGCTGTTGAGACAACACCTGGTTTTTAAAGGACACCAGTCTATCACCTATTTACCTACCAGTATGTTGGTACACATTTGTACAGCTTCATTGAATGCAATTAGAGTTGGGTTTTTTTGCCATAATGACACACATGCAATCAAATCAGCAGCACCCATAGAGTCTGTGACTAAGCATAATAAACATCAAATGAAGAAAACATGCTATTTCCATACAGCATGCCTTGGTGATTTAACCTTTTACACTTACCAAGCTCTCATAACTTACAGGCCAGGATGAGTGAGATGCTCTTTGTTGTGTATTTTTAAAATATGATTCAAACACTTGGAGACTTTTTTTTTACAGAAATTTCAGGTTTGAATCACATCCTGTTAACAGACATGTAATCAACATACCAATTTACTGTAGGCAGACTTAGTCATGTATGCAATGCACTGTAGCAAGTTAATCTGGCTGTCATAACAACAGGAGATGGTTTCACGCAAAACGACAACAAAACACTGAGATCATCTGAAGTTAAGAGTCACTGATATAAATCCCAGTAAGAGGATTGGTTGGAGGATGAAACAGAACTGTTACAACGTTATGATACAATAGCACGATTCATTACCATTTACAGCTACAAAGATTGGAATCTGAACAGGATTGTCAGTCACAATCAAAAGTGCAATCACATTCATTGCTAGGGGATTGTCTTTTTGTCAACATATGTCAATGTATTTTGGAATTTTGAACAATATCCATTTGATGGAAGAAAGTTTTTGTTAATTTGAACATTGATTGAGGTGGATGGAGTTTAACACACACATACATGGCCACCATAGAAATTAATATGTTAGTATTTTTAGGCCATTCCCCTTGACAACTTCAGACAGGATAAAATATCAGACTGTTTTACATACGGTTTAAACACAGATTAAAAGGTGGCCATTACTCATAACTATTGCAGCTTAGTTCATTTACATGTAGCTGTGACATGCTGCTAGTTTCCATGTTGGTGTTTTCATTTTTTTTCAACTTAACAGACATATCTTTCTACAACTGTCAATTAGCTTCATGCAAGCATCTGCAATTAACACCTGCGAAAATATTACCGAGTTCACAGAAGGTTTATTGTTTGAGGTACCCAATACTCCCCAAGGATCTGCGGGGATCTATTTATTTTCCTTGTCAGAATGTGTTTTTACGAGGATGGATGGTGTAGAAATTCAAAGGTTATATAACTTTTATTGGTAAGTGGGTGGATTTTGCTTTCAAAAGCAGTATATCTTGGTTAAGAAATAGAAACATTTTTACATATTTCTTCTATTTCAAGAATGTGTTCTTTTTGGTTTGTAAAGAAGGAAATCATAGTCTCTGGATTTTTTTAGGGCATAAAGAGTTTTGGAAAGGAAAGGAAATACGACAGTATTATTTTACTAACAGTTTGATTGATGCAGTCACAGTCTATTGGATTGGGTGCTCACAGAGATTGCTTTACCTAGGGTTTGTCTTTAACTTACACAAGTTGTTTTTATAAAAGTTCTTGTGTCTTGTCAGTATTTTTCATAATAAAACTTCTAGCGGCTTTAAGTGAGAATGGATGTGTTAAAAGGAATATGGAAGTCATTAAGATTGATTAGGGAGGGTAAAAATTTGTCAGACATTATTACACATGTTACTGGTCTTATTACCATAGGGAAATGATTACTCCCATTCCCTAATTCAACCTTCTCCCCTCCCTTGTTTTATTGCATTCCTCCACCTACCCTTTGACCCTCCCTTCCCTTTGGCTTTATTGCATCTGTCCCTCCTCCCCTTAGCTCCTTCCCTCCCCTGTTTTTCCTCCCACCTTATATCCTATCCACTCCCCTTGTTCCCTTTCCGCATTCCCCCTACCATAAAATTCCTTCCTACTGCATGTACCCATTTACCATCCCATTCGATTCCTTCTTTCCCTGTACCTTTAAAGTCTCCCCTCCCTTATCTTCCTTCTTCCTGTCTATTGTTCAGTATTCTTTTCTACCATACTATCCCATGCCTACATGTCGATCGCTTTCCCTCTCTTACCATATCCTTTATACTGTACCCTGTAATAATAATAATATACAATAACATACAACATTTATATAGTGTCCTATATAATTTGTAAAATTACTCTAAAGCGCTTTACAACAAATGGATAATAGTAGTGGTTATAATTGTGAAAACAAAAAACAAAGGCTTACAATCACTTTTATACATTTAAGCAAGCAATGTGCACATAATTGAACAAATAAATGGGTGGTATTTACATAACGTCTATGCAAAGATTCTAAAATGCAGTCGTGAAGAGGTAAGTTTTGATGTCCCTCTTGAACATGGCCAGGGTATTTGACTTTCTAATTGCAGATGGTAATAAGCTATTCCACAACGTAGCCGAAACCCTCCCAAAGCATCTGTTTCCGTAGGTCACAGTACAAGATTTTGGGACACACAATAAAGATTCTGACCCCGACCGCAGTGATCTACTACCATTTTCTTCACACTGTTATATTCTTTACTATTCCCATCTCTTGACCTTACTTATCTCTTTCTTTGTCCTATAGTATCTCCTCCCTCAATCTTCTCTCCTCTGTCTATCGTCCTATATATTTCTCTGCAGTACTATCCCATGCCTCTTATTTACTTATACTTTCCCAATCCCCTCCCCATCTCTCCTATCTATTTTTACTTCTTCTTCTCCCACCATTTTATTTTTCTCCTTTCCTACCACTTGTTCTCAATATTTTTCTCTTGTCTTGCTAATTCTTCCTAATTCTTTCTCCTTCCTGCCTGATACCACACTGTAGTTCCTCCCTCCTGCAATGCCACATCTCCTGGTATCTGTGTATATAGGATGCCTGTAGTATAACAGTAATTAGTGGAGGGATAAGATGGGGGAGGGGTGTCAGAAAGACAGCTAGAAGGTACCTGACAACAATGCGTGTTCAGTAAAGTAATTATGGTCTGTTGTTGCATCATTACTGCACACTAATGATCTTCATACCAGGTACATTTTTTTCTCGTTCCTAAATATATGTATAGGTAAGAACTGCAATAACTCATTTAAGATAAAATGTTGGAACTTACCAACACATTGTTTCTACATTATCTATCAATATCCCTGACCCATGCTTGGTGGAGCTTGTTAACCTAGACTAAATCTAATTAGGGCCCCGTATCGGAGATACAGGTGCCCTATAGAAATCACTCTGTCTCTTTGTCTGTCCGTCCGTCCGTCCGTCCGTCAACAAGTTTTGTTCCTGGCTGATAACTTTAGTATTTATTGACCGATGTACATGAAACTTGGTCAAGATGTTCAGTTCACAAAAATACACATTGAGGTAAAAAGTCAAGGTCAAAGGTTAAGGTCATTAGGTTCAAAGGTCAAGGTCAAATTTTACAGCTTTTCACTGATGAACATTTTGTCATGACATTATGAAGCATAGTTGATCAGAATTAAACAAGGAGTCAACTGACCAAAGGTCAGGGTCATCAGGTCAGGGGTCAAGGTCAAATTTTGTAGCTTTTCACTGGTGAACATTTCGCTATGACACTTTGAAGCAATGTTGCTCAGAATTAAACAAAGAGACACACTGAGGTAAAATGTTGAGGTCAAAGGTATTTACATTTCTATTGGCTCAACAAATATAGAGGTGGAAGGAAACAAGACTCACATCATAGTACATGTAATATGTATATTTTGCTTCCTTGTGATTCTTTTTGAAGTCCAAATGTCAAACGTCAAGCTCAGCTATATAGGCAGATTGCTTCTTGATGATTATGGGGGATATATTGCCACAAGACGGGGTCCTTACTGACCTGTCAGTGTTCTAGTTATACCCATCCACAACCTTTTTTCTAGACACTGATATTGAAAAAAACAATGTGTTAATTTAAATTGATTTCATGAAGACTTTTCTTTTTTCTGAAAAGTCAGAAGAGAGAATTCACTTTGCTCACTAAATATTTTGATATTAGGAAAGTGGTAATGACATTTTTTATTCGAAATATCATGAAATTTGTTTTTAACAGTAATAGAAAGTGTTAGAAGCCCCATGGCCTAATGTCCGTTTCTGTTGTCCAATTTCCTTTAGCTATATGCTTCTACTTTCATCCTGACTTGGCTCATTAAAACCCAACTCTCTACAGTGGCCTTTGAATGACTTGAGACATTTCCTTCTTTTTAAATGTTTTCTAAAAGATTTTAACAAAACTTCATAGAAATGGATACCTGTTATATGAATGGAGGAGATGATTTCAACATTTCCCAAATTACACCTGGCCAATGGTAGCCAAAGTTGATCTAAATACTCACCTTTCATGGTCCTGAACAGGTGCTTTTAAGTTTCAGGTTGACCACCCTTTCATCTGATTGGCTGAGAAATTTTATAATCAAATTAATAATTTTACTAGATCAATTTTAACCCACCGTACAAATGCTCCTGTCGTTTCCCTTATTTTTTTTAATTGTTTGTATAAATAAAAAATGTGAAATGATTGCTGTTGTGGTAAGCAAAAGCACTTCAGAAGAATTTGAAATTGTTGTCTAGTTCAGAAAAAACAAAACAAACAAGTGAGCAATACAGGCCCTTTAAGCCTCTTGTTTTACACTGCAGTTCTTTCAAAATGATTCCTTCAAAGAGATACATTGGACAGACATAGAAATGATCTTCATGGTTCTTTTTTCTGAAGTAAGAAGTTACAATGAAGAATGGGAATGTTATGCTTTCTGATAATAACACGTACTTGAGGAGAAACAACACAATTGTACATGATCTTCTGTATCTGCCCTAGCTGTCTCCTATCACACCCTGACAAATGGTTCTTATTGTGTGGCCCTCTTAAGCATGGGAATACAGTCTACTACAGTTGTGAAAACATGATGTTGAGTTGTATCTGATAAAAAACATAATGTTCATTTGATCTAGTTGAATTATAATGTGATGTGTGATTCAACGATGAAGGCAATATTGTAATGACAGAATACCTGTACTAGTTTCCTATACTTTCTGTAAAATATAAGTTTTGTTCAATATATCAGTATGGAGTTATTATATTACCTCCTGTAAATATACTCTTAGTATAAATATGGAGTTACTTCCCTTGTAAATATACTCTCAGTATAAATATGGAGTTATTTCCCCTGTAAATAAATATGGAGTTACTCCCCCTGTAAATATACTCTCAGTGTAATGAATAAGACGGTGCTATAAACATGGTGGAACTTTCCATGTAAATATGACATATACTCTAATATAGTTGTAGACTCTTCGGGTTAAGTTATGGTTGTAATCCCTTGATTAATATACACTGTCCAATAATGTGTTTCTAACACTTTTACGGTTTTCTCTAATTTACTCTCTCAGACAAAAGGATCTTACCATTTGATCTTCCCCAGTGGCATTCTTGGCGGTCTAGGCCACCTGTATCTTGGCAGTTACAACGGATTGTGCAATTCCCGTAATCTGGGGATAAGTTTTGTTTATAGTCTCTCTTTCTTGCTAATGATAGCTGGGAGAGTCATATTGTCATTACGTCATAAACAGGCTCCTGTAATTAGTTCCAGAGTATTTTCCTTTGTGGATTATAATAGGTTACTTAATTGCATTGTACCAAAAGGCATTGATTCTAAATTTTCCAAAGTTGAAATTGAATGAAAATCTTTAGTATAATTATAAAATGAAGCCTGCCAAAAACTCATAAGTTGTGATATTTTGAGTTTTATGTTACTTTATTTTCATTCTTTCATTTTTTTTAAGATTGACAATTTTTTAGAAAAGAAGAAAAGCAATTACACATATGCATTTGTTGTGCATCTTCTGACTAATTATCCTGTAGAGAATTAATTATCAAATGTTAGCTGAACGAATAAAAAACAGGAAGTTGGATGGTGTTGTTAAGTAATTGATGGTGTATTTTTATCTGAAAGAGTCTAATCATTTTGAAGAAAATTGAGATTGCGAAAAGACCTTACAGTCATTTATTGTTTAATCTCTTGAGATTGTTTATGTTCTTGCTAATGACTCTCATCATTTTAATGTGGCAGGCGACATTATCCAACCATCCATTCTGACACATGATTTAAATGTTCATGTAGTCCTCTCAAAGTTACAAATCAGATACAAGATTAACGCTTACAGTTGTCTAGGCTGAAGGTCAAAGTTCATACTGTTACTACATTATGTTAAATTTTGTGTAAGTTGTTGGAATTATCATTTTCTCATTAAGCAAGCACAGAGACATTACTGTGATCTAGAGGTGTTTGTATGAAGAATATAGACTTTGGGTAGGAGTCTAACTGCAATACCCCTGTGTATAAACATCAATGGTTAATGCTATGCTATGCCTGATAGTGTCCACAATCATGAAGCAACATCTAACAACTTTTGAGGAGATGGTCAAAAATAAAGGTCATAAGAATTTCTAGGTAATTTTGAAATCTTGTTAATTAGCTCACCTGTGGTATAAATAACCTCTAAGCTGATGCAATGGCATTGAATCTGAGGTTCAACTTTAAACCATAAGGCCTGAAGTTAAAGGTATCAAGTGTATTCAAATAAGATATCCTTGACATACATTCAAGGTGACAGAATGCAGATTTGTTAAATCTTAAACAACCTCTTTTAATGAACATAAAAGAACTAGATTGAATATTTTTATATTTGGCAGTTCTTGCTGTTTTATAATCTTCACATAACATCTGATTAACCATTACGCCTAGGGTACTGATAGTTAACTCATTCACCCCTGCAATTTCAAAGTGAACTATTCCAACGTTTGAATTGGAAGAGTTCAAATGTGTCTTCAGGGGTGAATGAGTTAAAATGGCCTGCTGCTTCCTGGATTTAAGGCAGCAGAATGTATTGAAAATTTCAAAGTGTGGTCTTCATCTTCTGCCATCTACTAATCCAGATGGAGAATCTTCTGTGATTGGTATCATGTGAGAGTAAGATTGACCAAGGTAAGGTGTGTGTACAATTAACTGCTGTTTTTTCTTTTGATTTTGTTCAAGATATGCGAAATTGTATCAGGAAGTATTGCTGGCTATCACTCAGGGATTGCCAATGTTTTTGATTTCCGTATAGTTGATTGGAACTGACCACTGTCCATCGTTACCTGCCTTGCTAAGAAATTTGGGGCTTACTGCATGACAACCCAGAGTCAAGCTACTGATAATGATTTTATTTAGTTTTATAAAAGCACTTCTTGAACCTTTGGGTAATGGGTCTTTGAAGTTAGTTACTTTAAAGACACATTGCAATGGCTCCCACAGGCTTCTCTACCTTCTTGTTTGCAGTGGTCAAAGGACTATAGAGTCCTTTCCAGTGTCTTGGCATACTGTCCTACATACTGTGTCTTGTGGGTTCTGCTTTAAAAGATTTAAAACCTGTCCCAGGTTTAAGTAGAGGTTGGGGAGAGATCTTGATCTTTGTATATAAGGTTAGAGCTCGTAAGGTGACTGTTCATGTTGCATTCATGGATTCTTCTGACTTAACCCTTTCAACACTGTATGCCATAATGGACTCAACTGGATCAACTTATGGTAGAGTTTATTAAAGTTACATAGGGGTGAAAGGGTTAAGCTCTTCCTTTTAAGAATTCAAAAGTCATGGTCACACCCCTATTACTGACTTTTACCTGAGGCTTTTTTTATTCTTTCTTTTAATGAGACTTATTTCATACTAAAAAATGGTAATTATTTCTGAAATGAAATTGAGTTTTTTCTGGAAAAAATATGTTCATGATGTAACATTTACCATAAAATTAACAAACCTATATAGCTAGAAAGTGAATGATTTTGAATGTAAATCACATTTAATATTTCATGCTTGGCAGGCTGGATACATGTCTTTATGGTATATTGAAAAATTGTTTTTTTTTTTTGGAGAGGCGAAAAATGTACTGTTTAAACAATTCTATTGCTCACAAAATATGTTGTCGTGAACTTGTTAGCAATAGGCTTTTGTGTAACGAGAATCACACTGGCTTGATGTGAAAAAAAAGAGCATTTATATGTTTTTTGTGAGGAAGGTATTGCCATGGGAATGCCTCTGTGTGACCAATTAGTGATCACAGGTTGTTTTAAGTGATGTTGGTCCCTTATGTGTCATTCTATAATTGACGATAAAATATATCAGTCTGGTTCAGAAAGTATTTTGTGAAGTTCAATAGCTTTGACCTTTGTTGAAGTAGTTTTGTTACAAGGCAGGTCTGTCCATCATTCTATCGGTCAGTGATCTGTAAACAGATTTAGAATGTTATAGAGGATCAATCCTTGTAAACGTTTGAAACTATCAGGCTATGAGAACTGTTTTATGAAGGTTTTGCATTCCAGTGTGGTTTAGAGGGGAAAACTGATAAAATTGAAGGAAAACAAAGAAGAAAAGTGTTTTATCTGTCTTTAATGTTCCATGAGTTTTATTGACTATGTCTTGTTGGTCTTCTTGCACCTTTACTCCCAAGGGACTGCCAAAAGAGTTAATGGACATCATTTCGAGGATAGGTCATGATAATTAGTCATTATCAATAGAGGTTTGAATCTGTAATGAACTGATTTATATTCATTTATTCATGTTCATTGAGTAATTACATACTTTTATATCCAGTCTGTCCGTTTTTGTCACTGCTTCTCATTATACCATAGTCTTTATATTATTGAATTCATTCAAAAGGTCATTAGGAATATTTCATTAAAAGGAAACAGTTACAAAATCAAACAATTGCAGGCATGTGTTCTATAGTAACTCTGCGTTACTTTAACCCTTTCACACCTATGCAACTTTAGTAGATTCTCCCATGCATTGATCTGGATGAGTCCATTATATTATAGTCTATGGTGGTGAAAGGGTTAAGTTCTTGAACTCTTATTAAAGGCATCCTCGATATCCAGGGGTTGCGCTCACTTTCGCTCTTTACACCCCTGGAATATATATGTCATAGCAAAATCGAAGGCTTGGTGTGCGCCACCTTGTTGATGAGACAAGAATACTAGTTCAATCCTTTGATGTACATCAAAAGAATCTCGCGGACATAATGGTAAAAAATGACAGGCTTTGAAGCTGATACCTGTCCTTTGTAATCTTCAAAGGACAGGTATCAGCCTAGCGATTGGTCAGGTTTTTTTTACCTGAGACCAAACAAACAGCTATCTTCCTGCCTTCAATTTTGCTATGACATATTCCAGGGGTGCAGAGAGAGAAAGTGAGCGTAACCCCTGGATATTGAGGATGATTAAAGGAAACATGTCGTAATATTGATGATGGTGGATTGCCAAGTTACAATTATATTTGGAAAGATGTTAAGATAATGGTTTAAAACAAGTTGATAAGATTCCATTCAGCATTCCTGTAAAATTTATAATTTAATTAAAGAAGTGATACTGGGGGAATATCTTATAGAGTTTAATTTCAGAGCTTTAATCATTACCCAATCAGCTTAGGACATGGGGAGATAATGTATGATAATGGTTTCTGTTGCATTTGATTTATATTTTGTTTATAAAAACAGCCTCAAATAAATATACTAGCCTAGATCTGTTTATAGGAATGAATATAACATGTTTGTTTTGATTTAAAATACTTTTGAGATTTTCTTGAAATGATTAAATTGTATTAGATATTGCGTCAGACTATTCCTTTGCTGTTACTCTTTAGGATGTCATGCTTACAGTTTAATGCTAAAGTATTGGTTTCTGTATCAGATTGCCTTGTATGTTTACTGTGTTACATATTACATGTCTAAAATAATTTCATTTCCCCAAGTGAATTAGACATCTGCACGTAACACTAGCGTTTCCTATATTGTTTAATAAAATGATTTCAACAAAATTGTCAGAGATAGCAATTTATGAATTGGAATAATGGACAAAGATTCCTAATTAAATTTAAACCTGTAAAAATTCCCCCTTTATTATAATTAGTCACTGGAATAGTTGTATTGCATACTTGCCAAATCTCCCTATTTTGGAGGGAGACTGTCGATTTTGGACCCTAAAATTGAGCATTTTCAACCAGTGAATTTGCTAAACTATTCCTATATATGTTTTCTATTATTGGATCATTTCATCTGAGAGAAAAGCTCAAAAAATGCAATTTAATAGTGTTTTTTCCCTAGGTTGTACATGCACACATTTTATTTATGCTTATAATTCTGAATACGTGTAAACTAATCTCCCCCATGGAAATTTAAAAAAAATCGCAAGAATCCTTTAGTTGATTTAAGGATAACTAAGCTTTACCTTACAGTGACATGCACCTCCTTTCAAAAGAGTTCAAAGAAACCTTTAAGATATTGTTTTTTTTTACATCATTGATGATTTGAACTTTGACTTGATGACATGTTTGATATGAACAGAAGACATCTGATAATTATAACTACTTACATAATTCTGCATCGATAGTCGATAGTAAAAAACAAAGTAAGGGAGATTACTCTAACATAAAACATTGTTTGGTATGAGTTAGCTATAGGTTGGGTAGAAAGTCCTAGAGCTCTGTGTTGTATAGGTCTAATGAAGAAAAGTTCCACTTTGTTTGGCATTGTTCTGACTAAGAGTTGCCTGCCCATTCACTTAACCAAAGCGTTACATACAAAGCACTATTTTTAGCTCACCTGGTCCAAAGGTATACCATACGGCAGCGTACGTCGTCATCGTCTGTCCGTCAACTTTTCCTTTAAAACGCTGCTAGTCCTGAACGGCCAAGTAGATTTTGACTAAATTTGGTCTAGAGCATCCTTAGGCCAAGGGGACTCAATGTTGTATAGATGGTGGGTGTGGCCCCCCTTGGGGCAGAGGGGCGGGGCCCAATAGGGGAAATAGAGGTAAAACCTTTAAAATCCTTCTTCTACCATAGGGAAGATTAAGGGATTTTATCCTAATTTAGTCTGGAGCATCCTTGGGCAAATGGGACTCAATTTTGTATAAACAGTGAGTGTGACCCTCATGGGGGCAGAAAGCAGGGGCCAAATATGGGAAACAGTAAATTCTTCAAATACCTTCCTCTTCTGTACGAATGACAGGATTTTGTCCAAATTTGGTATGAAGCATCCTTGGGTGAAGTGGAACCAATTTTGTATAAATAGTGTGTCTAACCCCCCTGGAGGCAGAGAGGCGGGGGCAAATAGGGGAAATAGAGGTAAAACCTTTGAAATCCTTCTTTTACCATAAGGATTAAGGGATTTTATCCTAAGTTAGTCTGGAGCATCCTTGGGCCAAGGGGACTCAATTTTTTATAAGCAGTGGGTGTAGTCTCCTAGGGGGCAGAGGGCAGGGCCCAATAGGAGAAATATAGGTGAAACTTTTAAAATCCTTCTTTGACCANCCCCCCTCCCCCCCCTCCCCTAGGGGCATAGGGGTGGGGCTCTGTTTGAAATTTGTTCTCGCTATATCTCAAGTACTGGATGGATCTTTCTGAAATTTCATATATACTTACAGCACCTACCATGGAGTACTATATCTTTACTTCAATACCAATTATTTTAAACATATTCATGTGAGCGATACAGGCCCTCTGGGCCTCTTGTTATTGTTTTCTAATTTCTTCTCGAAATTATTTCTGCCACATGAATTCCATTCCCTGGACTTCCTGACTATAAAGCAGGGAGCTAACCTGCACTGATATTTGTGTTAATACTATTCTGTACCGTGACTGGGAACAATTTTAGAATGTTCTAACATCCTGAAAAATCCAACAAAATATAATTATCAGTATCATTATAGATCTAGTAGCCTAACTTAACTAGAAAAGTAATTTTCAAGGCCTTGATACAGTAGAAAGTGATGAGACACTCTACCTTTAGATAATTAGGTTCAGTGTATGATTTGTGTATAGATATACTAGCACTACACGTACAAAATCTGTACAGGATTCATTCCATTAGTGCCGTGCTGTAGATAGTTTTGCTTTGTAGTTAATACTGTTGCATGCCAACATGAAAAATAAAACAAACAAATTGGAACTCTTCATATGTAGATTTTAATCTGACCTTGTCATCAACCATAGGACATATATACACACAACAGCTAATGGAAACAAATTAGAAACCGTAGGATTATGTCAACCTAATGACAGTCACAGTATGTTAAAAATATGTTTTATCATGTGTGTTCTTTTGAATGGGGCATTGAGTTTAACATATGAATACAGTTAAGTTTGAAATTTGTGACACATAGTCCTTTCAGTTTTTACACAATATAATTATACATTCAAATTAATTAGGGCCCCGTATCGGAGATATGGGTGCCTTTCCGATACGGGTGCCCTATCGTAATCACTCTGTCTGTCTGTCTGTCCGTCCACAAATTTTGTTTTTGACTGATAACTTTAGTATTTATTGACCGATGTACATGAAACTTGGAGAAGATGTTAACAGTTCAGAAAAATACACATTGAGGTAAAAAGTCAAGGTCATCTGGTGCAAAGGTCAAGGTCAAATTTTACATATTTTCACTGATAAACATTTTGTTATGACGTTATTATGCAAAGTTGATCAGAATTGAACAAGGAGTCAACTGACCAAAGGTCAGTGTCATCGGGTCAGGAGGCAAGGTCAAATTTTGCATTTTTTCCCTGATGAACATTTTGTTATGACATGATGAAGCAAAGTTGATCAGAATTGAACAAGGAGTCAACTGACCAAAGGTCAGGGTCATTGGGTCAAAGGTCAAGGTCACTGGGTCAAAGGTGAAGGTTAAACTTTGTACCTTTTCCCTGATGAACATTTTGTTATGATATTATAAAGCAATGTTGTTCAGAACTTAACACAGAGTCAACTGACCTTAGGTCTAGGTTACAGGGTCCAAAGGGTCAAGGTCAATTTTTGTATGTTTCACTGATAAACATTTTGTTATGATATTAAGAAGCAAAGTTGGTCAGAATTAAAGAATAAGTCAACTGACCAAAGATCAGGGTCACTGAGTTAATGGTCAAGGTCATTTGGGTCCAAAGGTGAAAGACAAAGTGGATCTCTGACTTTGACCCTGGCTCTTGATGGGGGAGGTATATAAGGTGAAATAAAACAAATCAAAGCTAACATATGAGTATTGTACCGGTATTTACATTTCTGTTAGCCCAGCAAATATAGAGGTAGAAGAAAACAAGACTCACATCATAGTACATGTAAAATGTATATCTTGCTTCCTTGCGATTCTTTTTGAAGTCCAAATGTCAAACGTCAAGCTCAGCTATATGAGCAGATTGCTTCTTGATGATTATGGGGGGGATATATTGCCACAAGACAGGGCCCTTACTGACCTGTCAGTGTTCTAGTTTGTGTAGTAAAAGGTGTGTGGTTAAATACACTGTTGCAAATTTGTCACATTAAACCATTGAGGCATTGTCTTCCTTTGCAAATTCAGTTTCTGAAACTTCCTCTGATATAAGATAGGAAATATTTTCATAAATCTTAAGTCATAATGATCATAATGTATTTCAACAAATTCTATTTGTTAGAATAAGAAAGGAAAACAGACAATTCTTTTATATGTATATAAAAAAAAAAAATCTGAAGAAAAAATAACAAATGACTTCATCTTTAGTCAGCAGCTAGTAGTTCTGTAGCTGGCTTGATAAAAACCAATTAAGTTTATCAATTAAACAGCCTTGGTCTACATTCAAGCTAAGGTCACAGGGGTCAAAAGTTTTAAAACTTAATAAAAAATATATTTAGATCTAGGAGACCGTTTAACTAAATCTCATGAGTTTGTGTAAAGATCTTCACAGAGAATATAATTTATGATAACATTTCGTGTTTAATTATCTCAGACACATGATGGGTAATCCTTGGGGAGGGAGTATGCTTAACTTGCCTACATCTAATTGTACACTATATATATATAATTTGAGTCACCAGCACCGATTCTGCTGATCTGCGTGTGACTTGAAGTGTACATTGTACATTGCACATTCCGTCATGGTTTCGTATCAAAGAGCGTTATTGACGATGATCAGAATGGCGTGAAAAAAATCAAGGACCAAATCTTGAATGATTCATTTTCATGCAAGACTTTATTGCAAATCAATGAGATTTAATCATTTCTGAGAGAAATAAATTCTTGTCAACCGAAGTTAACAGAATTATTTCTCTCATCCACCATTAAATTCTCAAATCAATGATAAATTTGACGCTACAGATTAAAATCAAGATGACATTGATTTGTAAATGGCTTAAATGGGAAGGGCAGGTCAGTATTATTGAATCTCCTTGTAAAATCTGACTTGTCTACATTCATCCAGAGAACAAGTCTCCAATGTAATTTGGAATCAAAGTCATTGATGAGCTTGTCAAAGGCAGGTGACGTTGTTCATCCCTTAATTATTATAGATTACTCAGGACACAGACTGACCAGCTGGGTTTTAGTGCTGCTGATACAGCTGGTCACTGTAATGGTCAATGAGATGACCACAGAGAAGGTCAATGAGATGACCACAGAGAAGGTCAATGACCTGTAGGGCCTGATTAACTTGTAGGGACAACTTGGCACAAAATTTCAAAATTAAACTTTAAAATTATATATCAACTGAAGACAAAAAACACAAAAATATTTGTGAATTTACAAATGCAATTTTTGAAAATTTGTATTCATGAGTTCTTATAAGTCATAAGTCTTCGAACAACAGGCCTAGGGCCCAGACAGAAAAGAATGACCATGGGTTAACTGACCATTCATAGACAGATGACATGTGCAAGTTGACCATAGAGGGTGCAGGACAAACCAAGAAAACCAAGAATGATTAGGGTATATAATACTTGTTTATGGTCAGGTTGTTAAGTTCAAAGTTATTTACTTTGACTAGTACTGACCATTCTGGGGGACTTGTGGTCATCGAGTCAGGTAGGATTAGCTAATTACAGGAATATTAAGAAAGTAATAAATTGTTCGGTCTTGAAATATCTTTCTTGAATATTACATAACATTTGATTCAACAAAAAATAAGCTATAAAATCACAAATTCTAATGGGAGTAAAATTTCAAGCCAAGTTTTGCATCTTATTAACAGCTTATGTTAAAACCTTGAAAAACAAAAAACAGGGATATCTCCAGATGTAATGGGAGGTAATCCAATTTGTGATGATGCCAAAGTACTCAGGGATGTGTTGGAAAGATATTCCTGAAATACAGGGTAATGCATGTCTAATTCTTTATAATCGTTGTCACATTTCATAAAATGTAAATCTAAGTAATCTATAAATTGGCTGACAACTGTGGGAAAGAATTGATAGTAGTTTGGGATTCCGTTGCATCATGACTGCATTTGATTAAAATTCACTGTGGTACACGGCAGATTATCAATTTTCCTTTTATTGTTTACCAATAAAAGTGTGCCACTGGTATGCAAAGAAATGATTACTTCAATCAACTCATGATGAAATGCAGATTTTGTACATCTATGTAATTGATACGGCTCCTGTAGGGTAGTACAGCATCGGTTGCATCATTGGTGTAACTCTTGTATTGATGTATAAAGAAACTTTGATCAAGAAGAAGACCTAATTGCAGAAATTAATTTCATTACCGATCAAATTTTGATATTAAGTAAAGATCGCAATGCATAAGAAAAACCCACTTTAGTAAACATCTTGGTCATTCAGTGTATTGCTAGCCATAAAGCAAAGCACAGTATATTGTGCTGAAAAACTTAGATAATGGTGAGGTATGAATTATGACTATAAAATACAAACACGGCATGGCTGCATCTGTTCACTTACACATTCTTTTTCAGAGATCTAACTGCAGGGCCCATATTCATGAAAGCGTTATCATGCTCAAGTCCAATTTCTTGTGCCAGTGACATTGAGTATCATATTTTGTCAATGATATGCAAGATATTTTGAGAGACGTTAAGGTGAATACTGTTTTCAATGTTAACACTTGACTTTTTGACCGTGCTATGCCATTCAAGCAAATTACAAAAAAGTCAGCTTGAGCATGAGAATGGTTTCATGAATTACTACAGGCCCAGGGTCTGGTAGTTCAAACAAGTTAATGAAAAACTTTTGAAAGTTTTGAAATAAAAAAATTAGCATCCATAGTATCTATCAGTACTACGTACGGTATGATGCTTACGATACGATACATATCACGATACACATATCTGCTCTAAAAGGTCTACTTCATTATGAATGAGTTCAGGATTGTACAGAGTTTTGATATAGACGTAAATTGTTGAAACTTTCAAAAAAAAATAATATTATTAGTACTTTTGCACAGTGGGCCACATCTTTACTGAAGGATTCCAAAACATTATGTAAACTCTTACAGTTAAAAAAAAAAGATTGGTAATTTCAGTACCCTTAGTGTTTTGCAATACAGGCAAACAAAACAATGCCAAATGATACACCAGAAAGATAGATCGTTGCAGTCCTACCATACCTAAGAAAATTAGATTATACAAAAGGTATTTGTGAATTTTTAGATATTTTGCAAGATAATTATTTTTAAATTTTTGCAAATGATTTCATCAATCTAGTCAAACTTTAATAACGTGACCCACACGATAATTAACTGCTGATGTCTTGAGTTAAGGTTGACTAAACTTGTCTGCAGGACACCAATGTTATCAGCTGTAGACCTCTCTGACGGCCAGTGTAGAGCTTGGTAGGGAATTATGTGTCACTTCTATTTTATCATACTTACTGTTGTCAGTCGGGGCCATATTTTTTTCCGAAGAAAATCAAAAGTACACTGCATCTCAAATACAGAACGTCACACCATGTATTGATTGGATATTAGACAACTCTCAACTTTCATTTAGGCCCTAATTGATCAGTCTGGTGTCGTGTCTGGGGCTATTTAACCATGCACTCAAAGCTAGAGACAGTTTCCTTGTTGATACCATCAGGTGTAAGAACGGGGATTCAGACCCTGTGAATTGGCCTTCCCCGTGAGGAGCACTCTCAAATCATATAGCTGATGTCATCCTGTCTTAGTGGCAGACATCCTATAGTGATGTTGTTGCCCTTAGAAGGATACCTTATTTGGAATCAATTTTCTAAGTATTTCAACGGTAAAAAATATATCTTCCAATATTAACAAATAATATAATATTGTATGGTAATTTTTTTTTTATTTATTTTATCTCTGATACAAAAGTTGCAGTGTGAGGTAAAGCATTGCATCCAACGTCCATCCGTGTGTTAATATATTCCTTTCAATTATAAAGACTTCTTTTGCAGAACCTTAAGGCCTAGGGTCATGACATTTGTTTTGGCTTGCTGTTATTAAGAACTGTCAAGTTTGTTCAAAATCAATCCTTACCTAATGTCACAAAATTCAAATGTGTTGAAAACTTTTCAAGGAGTCGTATGCAATTCTGCAAAGCCTAGAGTCACGATGTTTGTCCTAGCTGGTACATGTATGTCATGTAACCCACCAGCTTAAAATGGCTTAACATTTTCAAAGAAACTTTGTAGGTGATTGTAACATGATTGACAATGTGTCATGTATTCCTATGTTTGCTTTACCTCAAGGCCAAGGGTAATGGCAGATGTCAAAGGTCGAAGGTCGAATCACTATGATGCTTCTCCAGGCAGTAACTTTTTCATTGACAAAACTTGACTGTTGGATATATCATGACTAGACATATACTGTGCTTCAAGGTCAAGGCCATTCGAGGGTCCGCCAAGCAATAAAACAAAATAAAAAATGATGGTTGTTGCTGATTATGTCACTCTGAATTGTACATTTAAGGTCAAGGTCACTCTATCATGACAAGATAGTGTGTCATGGCTTTGGACATGTATTGCTTTGCAATACTTTGATATGTTGTATTATAAATATCTTATGTCTCTCTGGCTTTGTTTGTCGTTAATATGTTATGTCGCTCTGGCTTTGTTTGTCGTTGATATATTATGTCTCTCTGGCTTTGTTTGTCTTTGATATGTTATGTCTCTCTGGGTTTGTTTGTCGTTAATATCTTCTGTCTCTCTAGCGTTGGTTGTCGTTAATATCTTATGTCTATCTGGCTTTGTTTGTCGTTAACATCCTATGTCTCTCTGGCTTTGTCTGTCGTTAATATGTTATGTTTCTCTGGCTTTGTTTGTCGTTTATATGTTATTTCTCTCTGGCTTTGTTTGTCGTCAATATGTTATGTCTCTCTGGCTTTGATTGTCGTTAATATCCTATGTCTCTCTGGCTTTGCTTGTCGTTAATATGTTATGTCTATCTAGCTTTGTTTGTCGTTTATATGTTATGTCTCTCTGGCTGTGTTTGGCGTTGATATGTTATGTCTCTCCGGCTTTGTTTGTCGTTAATATCCAATGTCTCTCTGGCTTTGTTTGTCTTTGATATGTTATGTCTCTCTGGCCTTGTTTGTCGTTGATATGTTATGTCTCTTTGGCTTTGTTTGTCGTTAATATTCTATGTCTCTCTGGCTTTGTTTTTCTTTGATATGTTATGTCTCTCTGGGTTTGTTTGTCGTTAATATCTTCTGTCTCTCTGGCTTTGTTTGTAGTTAATAGGTTGTGTCTCTCTGGCTTTGTTTGTAGTTAATAGGTTGTGTCTCTCTGGCTTTGTTTGTTGTTAATATGTTATGTCTCTCTGGCTTTGTGTGTCGTTGATATGTTATGTCTCTCCGGCTTTGTTTGTCGTTAATATCCTATGCCTCTCTGGCTTTGTTTGTCGTTGCTATGTTATGTCTCTCTGGCTGTGTTTGGCGTTGATATGTTATGTCTCTCCGGCTTTGTTTGTCGTTAATATCCAATGTCTCTCTGGCTTTGTTTGTTGTTAATATGTTATGTCGCTCTGGCTTTGTTTGTTGTTGATATGTTATGTCTCTCTGGCTTTGATTGTCGTTAATATGTTATGTCTATCTAGCTTTGTTTGTCGTTTATATGTTATGTCTCTCTGGCTTTGATTGTCGTTAATATGTTATGTCGCTCTGGCTTTGTTTGTTGTTGATATGTTATGTCTCTCTGGGTTTGTGTGTCGTTGATATGTTATGTCTCTTTGGCTTTGTTTGTCGTTGATATGTCATGTCTCTCTGGCTTTGTTTGTTGTTAATATCCTATGTCTCTCTGGCTTTGTTTTTCTTTGATATGTTATGTCTCTCTGGCTTTGATTGTCGTTAATATGTTATGTCTATCTAGCTTTGTTTGTCGTTTATATGTTATTTCTCTCTGGCTTTGTTTGTCGCATTTAAGGTCAAGGTCACTCTATCATGACAAGATAGTGTGTCATGGCTTTGGACATGTATTGCTTTGCAATACTTTGATATGTTGTATTATAAATATCTTATGTCTCTATGGCTTTGTTTGTCGTTAATATGTTTATGTCTCTCTGGCTTTGTTTGTCTTTGATATGTTATGTCTCTCTGGCTTCGTTTGTCGTTAATATGTTATGTCTATCTAGCTTTGTTTGTCGTTTATATGTTATGTCTCTCTGGCTTTGATTGTCGTTAATATCCTATGTCTCTCTGGCTTTGTTTTTCGTTAATATGTTATGTCTCTTTGGCTTTGTTTGTCGTTAATATCCTCTGTCTCTCTGGCTTTGTTTGTAGTTAATATGTTATGTCGCTCTGGCTTTGTTTGTCGTTGCTATGTTATGTCTCTCTGGCTGTGTTTGGCGTTGATATGTTATGTCTCTCCGGCTTTGTTTGTCGTTAATATGCTATGTCTCTCTGGCTTTGTTTTTCTTTGATATGTTATGTCTCTCTGGGTTTGTTTGTGGTTGATATGTTATGTCTCTCTGGGTTTGTTTGTCGTTAATATCTTCTGTCTCTCTGGCTTTGTTTGTCTTTGATATGTTATGTCTCTCTGGCTTTGTTTGTCGTTAATATGTTGAGTAATATTTGGCAGTTTAAGCTTTAAAGCCTTTGTCTCCTAATTGACACAGGTCAACTTGTCCCCTGGTGATAATTTACTTGGTATGCACAGGAACTCCATTTTGTGATGGAAGGTCTTAAAGTGATTGAATTGAGATTATTTATCTCAGGGTGGTCCTTGGTGAAATGATCGCCATTCTATTAAAAATGTATTTTTACAAGGGAATTGACCTTAGAATTGCAGAAAGAGTTGTAGTTTTGGCAGTCATCCCAGTGTAAATAAATAGGTCTTCTACTTTCTTAGTGCATGTAGTCAAGGTTGATATTTCATGTTATAATGTTTTGCAGGGAACCCGAAGGAATAGAAGAACAAAAGGAAGAAGAGAAATTCAAAAAGAACATTGAGGAGCTTTCAAAAAAGATGACTTCAGTATCAGGTATATTGGAATATTATCATACAACTATCCGTCATCCGTCCTTAAACAGTTTCTTCAAACAATTTCTTATCCATTGATTGGAATTTAACCAAATTTGGTTGACGCATCCCTAGGTGATGGGGATTCAAAATTGTGCAACACACCCCCCCCCCCCCCCCCCCCCCCCCCCCCCCCCCCATACATTAAAAAAAATCAATTTTGAAAGTACTTTTGTTGAGACCTTGCAGTTTGAATATCAGAATCATTTACAACCTGTTCCTGATATTATTGCAGCTTTCTTAATTAATGTGAATCACTTTTGCTTGCGTCTCATTTGGCGGTATATGTGTGATACTTCCATCCTTGATAAGTTGCCAGTGAAACATATTTCCCAATCAGATTTACATTGATATACAATGTCACACACGCATACACAGCTGAGCTATCATCATGGCTATGGGGGGATTTTGCTGGAGAGGTCAATATCACTTTCACTCTTTATCCACTGTCACATGATGTCAACTGTTAATGACATAAAAATAATAATTTCAGAGGTCAATTAAAGGTCTGTAAATATAAATGATTACAAGAAAATCCATTTGAATCCTCCTCAAGCTGTGTTTGAAGTTTTTGTTTTTAAAGTATCTGGGAAACTGAGTTTGAGCTTACACTGGGATTGGACTCCAAAGTGTTGGTGGTGATAATTTGTCTTGGTTTGCTTAGATTTTGAATGTCAAATATCGGTGAACAGAGTAATTGAAATTCTTATAAAATAAACAGAGAAATACTAAGTCACAATCACAAGCAATGTTACACAAACTATATAAGATGAACTGTAAAGATGTTAATGCACACATACATGGGATTTGTTTTTACTCTAGTGTATGACAGAGCCGCTCAATCCCCTGAAGAGGCCAAGTCAGCAAACAAGTCAGAACCTGAAGTTACAACACAGGCAACATCCACAAACGACAAAGATTCTGGTTCCGTGGGAGATGCCACACCCACAACATCAGAAACCAAACCTTCTGTGACAGAGACCACGCCCACGCCTTCTAAATCATCTGATACAATGGAAGATCAAGGAGCTGTAGGTGGCGCTGCATCTATGGCTGTGGGTGGATCATCTGTAGGAGGGGCTGGAACTCCCCTCAATGAAATGATGGGTGCTGTGGGCGGGGCTGATAATCTGTTACAAGCTCTCACTGTGGCACAAGCATTAGAAGACATGGTGGGTACTCAGTATTACTGTGGCACATGTTTAATTCTGTATCTAACATCACAGAGCAAAAATGATAAAGTACTGAAAGCTTCATACAAGTAACAATTTTAAATGTTAGATTTATATTTAAGATTGCTGACAAGGGACAGGAGAAAATTAAAATGACTATTCTAATCAGTATTTGAAACAACAAAATAATCAAATCGAAATTTGCATAGAAAAAAAATACCGTATCAGTTTGGGTATTAATTCTAAGAGGAAGATGAACCTCTTGCTATATTTTCCAGTATTCTATGACTATAATATTTCTGAAACTATTCTGCTATAAATAGTTGCTTCTAGAAAACATTATGAACAAATGTCACACCTTTTCTGATTTTCCCCATTTAATGAAATATTTTCTTTATTTTTTTTGTCAGATATTTGGTTTAGGGGAAAATACTTAAGTGATAATTTTATTTCAAAGGCTTTATTAAGTTACCTGACCATAGGTAATGGTAACCTATTGTGATAGTCTTTTGTCCGTCGTCTTCCATCGTGCGTCTTGCGTTAACTTTTCCTTGTGAACACGATTACTTGAGTAAATGTTAACCGAGTTTGATGAAACTTTGTATGCAGCCATATATCAATAAGATCCCGGACAGGTTGGAAAATGGGATTATTTGACAGTAACTTACAGAGATATTGCCCTTTGTAATAATATTATTATTGGACCTTGTGAACACGAGAACTTGAGTAAATGTTAACCGAGTTTGATGAAACTTATATGCAGCCATATATCAAAAAGATCTCGGACGAGTTTGAAAATGGGAATTATTCGACGATAACTTACAGAGTTATTGCCCTTTGTTATAATAATTTTATTGGATTTTGTGAACACGAGAACTTGAGTAAATATTAACCGAGTTTGATAAAACTTTGTATGCAGCCATATATCAATAAGATCCCGGACAGGTTGGAAAATGGGATTTTTTGACAGTAACTTACAGAGATATTGCCCTAACTGTAATAATATTATTATTGGACCTTGTGAACACGAGAACTTGAGTAAATGTTAACCGAGTTTGATGAAACTTTGTATGCAGCCATATATCAATAAGATCCTGGATGAGATCGAAAATGGTAATTCGACGATAACTTACAGAGTTATTGCCCTTTATTGTAATATTATTATTGGACCTTGTGAACAGGAGAACTTGAGTAAATGTTAACCTAGTTTGATGAAACTTTGTATGCAGCCATATATCAAAAAGGACTCATACGAGTTCGAAAATGGGAAATATTCGATAGTAACTTACAGAGTTATTGCCCTTTGTAATATTATTATTATTGGACCTTGTGAACACGAGAACTTGAGTAAATGTTAACCAAGTTTGATGAAACTTTGTATGCAGCCATATATTAATAAAATCCCGGACGATTACAAAAATGGGAATTATTCGACAGTAATTTACAGAGTTATTGCCCTTTGTAATAATATTATTATTGGACCTTGTAAACACGATAACTTGAATAAATGTTGATGGAGTTCAATGAAATTTTGTCCGGTAATTATTTGACGGTAACCTGCAAAGTTATGCCCTTTGTCATTATTAGCTCACCTGGCACGAAGTGCAAAGTGAGCTTATGCCATGGAGCGGCGTCCGTCGTCCGTCTGTCGCCCGGCGTCCGGCATCAATATTTTACTTTAAACGACTTCTTCTTAATAACCAAAAGGCCTAGGGTGATGATATTTGGCCAGAAGCAAACTGGGATGAAGGGCTACAAAGTTTGTTAAAATTAATGACCTTCACCCATTTTCAAGGTCACAGGGGTCAAATATGTTAAAAACTTTAAACATCTTCTTCTCGATAACCAAACTGTCCAGGGAGGTGTTATTTGGACATTAGCATGCTTGGGTGAAGGGCTACCAAGTTTGTTCAAATAAATGACCTTCAATTATATTCAAGGTTACAGGGGTCAATTGTCTTAAAAAAACTTTAAACAACTTCTTCTGAATAACCAAAATGCCCAGGGTAGTGATATTTGGCCAGTAGCATGCTGAGATGAAGGGCTACAAAGTTTGTTCAAATGAATGACCTTCACCCATATTCAAGGTCATAGGGGTCAAATATGTTAAAAACTTCAAACAACTTCTTCTGAATAAACAGAAATGCCCAGGGTGATGATATTTAGTCAGTAGCATACTAGGATCAAGGGCTACCAAGTTTGTTTAAATGTATGACCTTGAATCATATTCAAGGTCACAAGGAGCAAATACGTTCAAAATATAAAAAAAAAAAAACAACAACTGAATAACCAAAAGGCTCAGGATGTTGTTTTTTAGTCAGTAGCATGCTGGGATCAAGGACTACTATGTTTGTTAAAGTATATGACTTTGACTTATATTCAAGGTCACAGGGCCAAATATGTTGAAATCTTTAAACAACCTCTTCTGAATAACCATGGGTCCCAGGATGTTGATACTTTGAAAGTTGCATCCTGAGATGAACGGCTATAAAATGTGTTCAACATAATGACTTTGTTCGACTTTCAATCACAGGGGTGAAATCTTTAAAAAAAAAATAACAGGTTCTTTTGAATTAATTTTAATCATAAATACTGATATTTTATTTTGCTTGTAGCTTTATTTTAGATCACTTTTAAGGTTACAAGTGTGAGATTTATACCAGGTGAGCGATGCAGGCCCATTGGACCTCTTGTATTATTATTTGTCCCTGTGATGTTGATTGAAATTACACAAGAATAGATGTAAATTCATGTGGTACACCTTTTTTTCATTCATGACACATTTTTGCTACTAACAAGGTGCTATTAAAATTTTGTGCCTTATTTAATAAATCATTGATTTACGCTTTTACTTGTTTCTTTAAACCAAGAACAGAAGACATACAGTTACCAAGTTTGTTCAAAACAGACCCCTTGGGTCAAAATTGGAGTCACACCCATTTATTTCAGTTATCGTGTTCACAGGTATAGAATTACCAAGGGGAATAACTATGTAAGTTATGGTCAAATGTGTCCGGTATTCAAACTCATCCAGGATCTCATTGATACAAAGCTGCATACAAAGTTTCATCAAAATCGGTTCATATTTACTGAAGTTATTGTGTTCACAAGGAAAAATTAATGGACGATGCAGCAAGGTTACTCGGACCGTCGAAAAGTATGAATTGGCCCCTGGATGACAGTCCTAATTTGAATCAGATGTCAGGTGACCCTTAAGGCCCATGGGCCTCTTGTAATTCGATTTTTTTTTTTTACAATGAGACTAAATAAAGGAAATTTGTATGTATATCTGTCTCAGTGATATATCTTTAATAGTGAGTTACAGTAAAAGGAATAACATATTTATCTTTTACAATAGGGTGTTGAAAGGATGTATGCAGTACAACCCCTCACCTGGTGCCCCCATCTACAGACGGTACAGCCCCTGCCCCAGGGGATCCTGGACACGAGAGCCCCATGTCAGGACTGTGGCAATGAGGGAGAGAACTGGATATGCCTCGTCTGTTACAAGGTAGTGTCTTACATCAGGTAGTATGTTGTCGCATTCCTGTTACACATGAATGCAAAGTATATTAAAACTGGTTTTTTTTGTGGAATTATATTTATCCAAACATTGTGGTTTCTGAAAAATGTCCTGAATAACTGATTTGCTTACCAAGTGTAAGGTAATATGTCATATAAAAAGAATTCATATTCTCATCCAGAAAACCAAATCTTGATATGTACAATGGTAACAGTCAAACCTCTGTATAAAGATCTAAAATGGCAACAGTCAAACCTCTGTATAAAGATCTAAAATGGCAACAGTCAAACCTCTCTATAAAGATCTAAAATGGCAACAGTTAAACCTCTCTATAAAGATCTAAAATGGCAACAGTGAATCCTCTGTATAAAGATATAAAAGGGCAACAGTCAAACCTCTCTATAAAGACCTAAAATGGCAACTAGCAGTCAACCTCTCTATAAAGTCCTAAAAAGGGCAACAGTCAAACCTCTCTATAAAGATCTAAAATGGCAACAGTCAAACCTCTCTATAAAGACCTAAACAGGGCAAAAGTCAAACCTCTCTATAAAGGCCTAAAATGGCAACTAGCAGTCAACCTCTCTATAAAGTCCTAAAAAGGGCAGCAGTCTAACCTCTCTATAAAGATCTAAAATGGCAACGGTCAAACCTCTCTATAAAGACCTAAACAGGACAAAAGTCAAACCTCTCTATAAAGACCTAAAATGGCAACTAGCAGTCAACCACTTTATAAAGACTTAAAATGGCAACAGTCAAACCTCTCTTGAAAGACCTAAAAAGGGCAATAGTCAAACCTCTCTATAAAGACCTAAAAATGGCAAGTCATACCTCTCTTTATAGACAAAAAATGGCAAAAAAGGACCTGAGCTCTTGATACCATCTCTTGAGTCTAGTATGCTTAAATGAACAGATACATAACAGGAAGAGTTAGTTGACAACCATTACTCATAATACATGTGAAGAAAGAAGGGAAAATCTAAACTGTTGGTTTAATACACAGCAATGTGCCAGTTTTGTATGTTCAACCCCAAACAAACAAAAAATAGACACCAGTTTGTGAAATAAGTGACTTAGACTCTGTCAAGGCTAAATAATCAAATACAAATAAACTTTTACGATAACATTATGTCATTGACAAGATCGGAAATTTAGAGCCAACTGAAGCAATTTGTCATCTGTTCCAGGTTTTCTGTAGCAGATATGTCAACGAACACATGGTCATACATGGCGCTACAGAACAGCACTTGGTGACCTTGAGTTTCTCTGACCTTTCGGTTTGGTGTTACGGATGTGATAACTACATCGACAATCAGGTGAGTGAAACTTTCTTGTCAAGGTCATTTTATCAGAAGGTCAAGGCTTAAGGAATCGGGGTTTAATTTTATAGCCTCAAAGAATAACTTGTAGCAGTGTTTTGGTCTGTGTATTCTGTAGCTCTTTATATCAGGGCCCTGCATTGGAGTTGCGAGTGCCCTATAGTACTAGTAATCATGGTGACACTTTTCGTTTCCGAAGATTAACTTGGTAACCAAAAATAATAATCTCTCTGAAATTAGACATGGTGATACACTGTGAAATGTAGATGTGAAATAGGGGTTTAAAATTTGTTTAGTGTCAAGGTCACTGTTACTAAAATTAGACCTGAGGAGGCAGGTACGTTCCTAATCTCGGAATCCAAAAGTCTATTTTTTTAATTATTTTTTTGACATGATATTACACTGCAGCTGTGATATGTATAGACATACAAGGGGGGTTTAAAAACTTTTACTAGGTTACTGTTACTAAATATAGACGGGGGATGGGAGGGAGGGAGGGGGGTCTCGGTCAGTCACATGACAGGGCCCTTGCTAACTTGTCAGTGTTCAAGTTAAAACTATAAGAAAGGTATCTTCTGTACTTGAAACATAAAACTACTTTATCACGCAATTTCCCAAAGCAATTATTTTTATGAATGCACCTCAAACATCTCATTGTCACTGTCTAGATATATCATGACATCGTATGAATATAAATAAAAAGTTTAAATATTCCATTGTTTGTATTGTAACGTTACAAGTTAAGGCTAATTTGATTGTTCATCTACAATCTAGAAATGAACAATGACATCACTTGAGTCTAAAACATGAAACAAATCTGTACAGGGTGGATGAAAAATAATGAGGTTAATTTTGTGTTGCTTTTGTAGCTCTTGTATAAATGTGATGAAATAAATATCCATGAAATACCAATTTTTTTTATTGTATGGCAGAATTCAACACTTTTTTCACTGGACCCTACTTGTGAAAAATATTGATATTCTGCCATACTTCTGAAATATATACAGCATTTAACAAGAAACCATTAAATATC
Organism: Mizuhopecten yessoensis; assembly: GCF_002113885.1. Classification (NCBI taxonomy): domain Eukaryota; kingdom Metazoa; phylum Mollusca; class Bivalvia; order Pectinida; family Pectinidae; genus Mizuhopecten; species Mizuhopecten yessoensis. The sequence continues at coordinate 627,682 of NW_018406931.1, forward strand.
CTATATAATAACAGTCACAGATTATAAAAAGTAAGCATAGAAAACCAAACTACTGAGACTATGATAAATGGTTCCAGGCTTGGGATAAATTACTGATATTTTTACATTTCATTATATTATATGATATACATAGACATGGTATAAAGAGGCTATGATGTGATGCTTTCTAGTTTCTCAGTCTAACAGAAATAATAAAATAATGTGGAATTAAGAAAAAGACTGTAACAACAACACTTTAATTTATAACTTTACTAGCCACCAGAGAGACGCATTGGGGATTACAGGTAGACTTGTAGCGTTATAGTGATGGCCGTTTATTGACGATGCAAAACCAAGGTGATCGTTCTGTATGTGTTTAACAGGGCTTGTGCGGGTCCGTTAAGGCTAGTTTGACATTCAGATAACAATAATGAAATAACGTGCCCGTATATGTTTGAGTTCTGGTCCATAAACTAAGTGACGGTGTGACATTGTGGTCGGAGAAGGCAGACAGTGACGGGAGCTAAATGGGAGGACTAGGCTAGATAGAATCACTGTCTGTTACAGGATAATGACGAGGAGGAAATTTACCATCCAATGAAATTTCCATGGAAACAAACTTTTTTTCTGAGATTTATTTCATGTTACGACTGACTAATCTTTGTTAAACTAATTACCTAGTCTTGTTGACACTGGCATTCCGACATTATGATTTGGAGCCTGTAAGTCTCTCCACACTGATTAGACATGCTCTGGATATCTGTACCAGCACAGGATGCTGCTTTAATGTCCACAGACACATGTAGTCAACAAATTTGTTATGTTTTCAGGCGTATGCTGAAGTTTTATAATGTTAAAAGACACATGTGAGCTCAGTTGTGTGATGTCTCAAAGACACATGAAAGCTTAGCCAGTATATATATCAAGACACATGATTGCTCAGTTTTATTAGGGTCAAAAGACACATGATTGCTCAGTTTTATTAGGGTCAAAAGACACATGATTGCTAATTTTTATAAGGGTCAAAGACACACGATTGCTCAGGTTTGTAAGGGTCAAAAGATTCATGTTTGCTCAGTTTTATAAAGTTCCTAAGGCACATGAGAGCATGCTTTTATAAAGGTCAAAAGACACATGAGAGCTCAGATGTATAATGTCAAAAGACACATTGTTGTTCAGTTTTATAATGGTCAGAAGATATGATTGCACAGTTTTTTAAAGGTCAAAAGACACATGATTGCTCAGTTTAATAAGAATCAGAAGACACATGATTGCACAGTTTTATAAAGGTCAAAAGACACATGATTGCTCAGATGTATAATGTCAAAAGACACATGATTGCTCAGTTTTATAAAGGTCAAAAGACACATTGTTGTTCAGTTTTATAAAGGTCAAAGACACAAGAGCTCAGCTGCATATCATTTTCTAAAGACACATTCCCATTACATATCAAGACACATGCTAGTAATGTTCATTTTTATAATGATCAAAGACACATGAGAGCTCAGCTGCATAATGTCTTAAAATGTAACTGTCTATAGACATGAAAGATCAGCTGTTTAATATTTAAAAACACATGAAAGATCAGCTATATGTTTAAAGAGACCTTTAAGCCCATATTTGTAATGCCTTAAGTCACCTGAAAAATACAAGGTTGTAATGTTTTGTATTGTTTGAAGACATGTAAAAGCTACAACTTCAATATCTAAAGATGCACAGAAGCTAAACTATATAAATTGTCCTAAGACCCCTGAAAGCTTTGAGTTGTAAAATGTCTAAAGATACACAGAAGCTAAACTATATAAATTGTCCTAAGACCCCTGAAAGCTTTGGGTTGTATAATATCTGAAGAGGCTTTGGAGATAAGCTTTGTAATGTCTTAAGATATGAAAGTTATACAAAATGGTAATATTTTGTACTGTCTGAATACATGTGGAAACTACAACAATAAAGTCTAATGACACTCGATAGCGGTGTTAGTGTATGTCAGAGGTGCAGGTGGCACACAACTATTGTAGTCTTCAGTGGAAGGTTTTGCTTTATCCTGGAAAAGTTGTTTTAAAAAAATGTATTGTTGTAACTAGAATGTATCATGCTATGGTTCAAACCAGATAAGCTCTGCTTGCATTGGTCCGTTTTGGTCTGCACAACAATGATATAGATTCTTTAATGTAAAATCACTGTCGTGGATACAAGATAAACTGATGTATCTATACATGTTCTAGACATGCAGCCCTTTTCTAAGGAATCTTTATGATTTCATTATGGAAAAGTGGTACGCTAGTATGTATATATAGCTACTGACAAATAGGACATCACATGTAGTAAAAATAAGTGCAATGTCTTGGTTTGTTAGGTTATTTATGATCTAAAGACGTAGAGAAAACTGACACATATACTTCAAAAATATCTCAGATTTTGTTTATACTTTATATAATCGGTTTGGTTCAGTTTGGTTTTAGAGTGCTACCTCAATGAAATGCCATATAGTTGCCATCTTGAAAATGTCTTCCTCCTGAAGGTAAAAGTAAAAAAAAAAAAGAAAAAAAGAAAAAAAGTACATGCTTGTCACAACTGTATGAGGTACTTAAGACTTTTTTCTGCTCATAATCAGAAAATTTCCAGTCATTCTATTTAATTTAGAGAAATGCATTCAAGAAAAATACAGAGCATTATATTTTTCCAGTTAATTGAACTGTTTGAATATGCTCAATTTCAGAAAAGTTATATTCAGGCATATGGATAAGCAAACCTGGCATAATAATTAAATATAAAAGATGAACATGTGCATGGGGTCCATTTTCTGTTAATGAAGCTACATTTGTACTTTCTGGACACCGGACATTAGTTTATACCTTTCAGTATTACATTTGTTACAGGATATGGTCCTCTGCCTGCGCATATGGTATCAAGTTGACCTATCATTTCCAATAATAGGGATCAACAAATTAGATTGTCTGGATATCTGGACATGTATTGGTGTAAGATGGGTCTGGTTTGGATCATTTTACATTGATCAGAGATCATATATATCTGGCAATAATTACATCAGACAGAGTAACATTTTCACATGCTTGTGATGTTGCTTGTGAATGCATTTTTTTCCTTAACATAATTTTCCATGTGACAAGCAGTCTGTCCAAAATCTATAATACTTTTGTATAGATATATTATATAAAGATGCTTACCATTTTCAACCTAATAAAACTTTTCACAATTTTTTTATAGGAAAATACTTAACTGAAGAGTTTCTGTAGGAAATATCACCAAATGCAAAATTTTCGAGCCGATAATGCTTTCACTTTATGAAACATTACTTTGGGGCCAAGCTGTATACTTCTTAAGCCAGCTAATGTCAGAAACTTATAAAAGAGATTTCTAAAAGCACTCTCTTTGGGTGTTTGTTAGCTTTCAGAACATTTATTAGATAAACAATGGTAAGGGACACTGTTCCTTGTAAAGTGGAACAATGTATGGACCATTGTTCGCTGTAAAGTGAAACTATGTATGGACCATTGTTCCTTGTAAAGTAGAACAACGTATGGACCATTGCTCCCTGTAAAGTAGAACAACGTATGGACCATTGTTAGCTCACCAGTGGTCCTAAGAACAAAGATGAGCTTATGCTACTGTGGCATCTGTCGTCTGTCTGTCAGTCGTCAGTCAACAATTTCTTCAAATGACTTCTTCTTCATAACCCCTGATTGGAATTTAACTAAATTTGACTGTAAGAATCCCTTGGTGGTGGGGATTCAAAAGTGTACAAATGGAGGGGTTGATCTCCCAGGGGGCTAAAATGAGCGGGCCAAAAAGGGGTCATTTGGCCACATTGCTTTAAGCAACTTCTTCTCTGGAATAAAGTGATGAATATCAACCATATTTGGCTGGATGGAAGCATTCAGATTGTCAGGGGAATCAAAATGGTAGAAATGGAGGGGCTGGCCCTAGTGTCTTAGCATCAAAACATTTGAGATTTCCAACCTCTTACAATATATACAATTGCTGAGCATTAAGATTTGTATACTTATATACTGCCAGGATTTACCCAGGGAAATGGCCTTATCCCTAGGATCTTATTTGCCATACTACTTTCATTGAGAATGTCTTGCCATGATTGCTAAGATATCCAGGTGACCAATACAGGTCATCTGTGCCTGTTGTTCCTTGTAAAGTGGAACAATGTATGGACCAATGTTTCGAGTTAAGTGGAACAATTCATGGACCGTTGTCGAATCCTTGTAAAATGGAACAATGTCGACCAATGTTCCTTTTAGGAATAAAGGAACAAGGTATGGACCAATAATCCCTGTAAAGTTGAACAACATATTGACCTTGTAAAGTTGAAGAACAAAGCATCAGACCATTGTTCCTTATAAAGTAGAACAAAGAATTGTACCATTATTCCTTGTAAAGTGGAACAATGTATGGTTATTGTTCCTAATTGGAAAGTGAGACAATTTGTTAGCCATTTGTTCCCATATTAGGAGGAATATGGTATGAACCACAGCTACTTTTTTGAGAAAAAACATCCCTGTATTTCTGCATTTTACTGTTATATCATAAATGGCTGATTCAGCAAAGATAAACAACTGAAAACTACATTTGTGGCTGTGAAAGACAGACAGCTTTATTTATGTCATTTTCCCAAGATGTATTCCTATACAGTACCCAATAACCAGATTGCTACATCTTTCATTCAGCAATAAATCAAATATGTGGGCCACCGGAGAATTTTAGAAAGGGTAGAAAACAAAAATTAAGACAATTTTGATGCTTGCTTATCATGGAGTAAAAGATAAGTTTTAATAGTGTAATGGTTTAATGGTGTAGGGTAAAACATATAGATATTTGATATGTAACTGGTAATTACATTGGGAATATCAGTGCTCTCATCAAATGATGTGAAAATAATTGAATCAATAGGGGCGTCTGCTTCATAAAAAACTCAGAAAAAGTAACTGATAATGAAAGTAATGTCAATAAAAAAATAATGAGGTCTGCTGGAAATCTTTGGGGGGGGGGGGGGGGGGGGGGCGGAAATTTGGATGTTTAGATTTGAAATAGACTGGTAAAGTAAGGGTCACTGTTTAGTCATTTATATGCAGATTATTTTTATAGCACACTGTTAGGTTCTTTGGAGACATCATTCTGAAATAGTTTCTCAATATATCAAAATTATGTAATCTGATGTGTTCCGGGCTGGAATTGTTATCACTTACCGTTGGTAAAATGACTATAAAACACTGGTACTACCAGAAGGGCTATATGTTTGTATTGTGTCTGTCAGTTAGTGGGTCACTTTGTGTGTAAAAGTACCATGTTCATTCGCATCACATGTAATCTGTAACAAAAAATTGCAGAATTTCATACATGAGTACCTCTTCAGATGACAGAGTGTGGCTTTATGAATTCAGATTTCTTGCCCGACTATATATACAGGGGTATGGGCCTTTGTTATACTATGTTTACAGGGGTATGGGCGTTTGTTATACTATGTTAACAGGGGTATGGGCGTTTGTTCTACTATATATACAGGGTAAAGGGCCTTTGTTCCACTATATATACAGGGCCTTTGTTCCACTATATATACAGGGTTAAGGGCCTTTGCTTCGCTATATATTGCAGGGTTAAGGGCATTTGTTCTACTATATATAAAGGGTTAAGGGTCTTTGTTCTACTATATAAACAGGGTTAAGGGCCTTTGCTCCACTATTTGTTCCACTATATATACAGGGTTAAGGGCCTTCGTTCTACTATATATACAGGGTTAAGGGCCTTTGTTCTACTATATTTACAGGGTTAAGGGCCTTTGTTCTACTATATATACAGGGTTATGGCCCTTTGCTCGATCAGTTTCACTACCAGAGTTTGTCTGGAGTTGTGGAATTTTGGATTGCTCGAGTACGAGTTTACAGTGTTAACTTTAGGATCCCAGTGTACCTCTGTCAAACACTATAATCAGTTGTTGGAAATTATTTGTTTTTGACATGATTTTGATACAGCATTTCTGGAAAGAAAATAATACCTTGTGGGACTTTCATGAGGAACAATAAAGATGAAATAAATAAAATATAATCAATAACAATGTTCTGTTAAAAATTCAACATGACTAAACTGGGATTTGAACCCTGAAATTCATATTGATAAACTATTGCTCTAACTGGTTGAACTGGCTACCAGCTGGTTAACAGAGGTGTCCTGACCCGTTACTGTGCTACAGTTATATCCAAACAAAAGTTAGGGGCAGTTACCGTTTGTAGGAACACAGAGCCGTGGGACAGGTATCCTTAAGTTGGTGTGAAGTATGTCTATAAGCAAAGAAGGGGTAACTTGTATACATAAACAAAGGATGTGACAGAGCTGTAGTGTGATAAAGGGGATTAAAGGTAAATCTTTGAACTTCAAATTTCATAAAGATAGATTTTAACTTAATTTGGATAAAGTGGCATCCCTGGACCATGTTCAAGTTATATACAAGTAACTACATAATAATGTAGCCAGTCACATGCTTGGGACTAAGTCAGCAAGACTCTATAAGAAGTTCACTCCTTAAATATAGGTGGAGTGATTTTGAGCAAACCGTAATTAGATAATAGACACTTGTGATTAATCCTACAATAAGTTTGTGTAAAAGAAGGTGCAGGATTCTGCTACTAGGAATATTAAAGACTACTCCTAAAGTATGGATTGACAGAATTTAACTAAATCTGGTAGGTTTTGGGGGCCATATATCTGATACTTGAGATAAGATTGAAAAAATATAGAAATTTTTAACTGTAAAGACACAAGTATTCCAAAGCTAAAAGCCATTAATTGGCCTATATTGTTCTGAATGAAAGTTCAAATAACTTCACGTTAGGTAACCCCCTTCCTTTAACTGACACGTGGAAAGGAAATGTTGGACAGTTAGCGGAACTAATTGAACATTATACATTTTATGTCTTCAATACCCTGCATACAGGAAGTGTGACAGACAACTAGTGACTCAGCTCCTGCATTGAACATCTTAGGGTGATGTCTCATGACCTAGCTTATCTGACAAATCTCAGGGGAATGTCTCATGACCTAGCTTATCTGACAGATCTCTGGAAATTTTTGTTTGTCTCATAACTAATCTGACAAGTCTCTGGGGGATGTCTCATAACTAATCTGACAAGTCTCTGGGGGATGTCTAATCTGGCAAATTGGTGTCATAAAAAAAATAAGTGAAAGTCACTGGCCCTGAGAATGTCACGGACACTAGCATTCTTTGATTCATTTTTGCTAATTTCCTTTATAGTGACTTTGGATGAATGTCAATTAAAGCTAAGAATTTCTGCATCATTATAGGTAAATTTATACATGCTTCTCTCTTTTGAATAAAGAGAAGCAACTTATAGTGTATGAACACTTACAGGTACTTTTGTGTTCCTTATGAAGTATTTTTGCAGCTGTAATTTTACAAATGTTAAAGATTTCTTGATGAAATTCAACTGAAATGTATCTGCATTATGATGCCCAAAGAAGAGTCGTACAGCGAACTAAGGACTGGTGTACTAAGTGAACTAAGGTCAAAGGTCATAAAAGTGGTAAACTTTCAATGCAAAGTTCTGCATGACATAAGTTTCATATGGTTAAAACTGTTTTATGAATATAGATGGATCACATACTTAAGATATCCATTCTCACCCACTCAACTCATTGGGGAAAATGTTATCCATATGGACCTTTAAATAATTAAAGGAAGACATATGTATTTGTTCTGCAAAAGTTATTTGTAGTTTGAATAGATGGATGAAACCTTGCAATATCTGCATGTTTTAACTTCCAAGTTCAAGAAAATTGCTGCATAAGGTTGTAGGTTCGTCTGATTATTTCAGTACTGACTCAGTTTAAGCAACTATTGCTGAAGTAAATTTGTTATTCATGGAAGATTGTCAAGAATTTTGAAAGAACGTAGGCAGCATGGATGTTTGTTGTAGTCTGACGTTGTTTGAATTTCATGGAATGCTGATCAGTAACGCTTTTACCGCAGAAACATCATCGTTGTATGTGAAGATGATCATTTCCAGACCACTAGCTATTCCGTAAAACTGGTCTTTTATTTACCCCAGGAGAGCAAAGAAGAATGTGTTTAAATTGTTGACTTAAGTGAACACTGTGGAACCAATATTATGCAATGAGACTTAATGATGTGTTATTGGTCAGAAACCACTGCTTCCTGCTGCCGTCAGGAATTGTCTTGTGTATAGATCTGTCAAGTTAATTTCTGAATTGCGAGGATATTTAGAATTAATGTCTTGCTGAATGTATGTGCATTAAAACAGGTTTACTATAGAAAAATACTCCATCAAAACTCTTTCTTACAACAAAACCATTTTGTTTCCCTTTGGATGGAGTTGTCCCAAGTACATCAAACGCTACAACACATCATACCGTTGAAGTGAGTTCAAAATTCTTCTGTTTCCTACTATTTATAGTACACTTGTAAGGTCTATGTACTATTTAATTTCTATCTGAAGAAGTCACTTGGACACAGATCTTGGTATGGATTTAATCCTGATACCAGGATTAAATCCATACCAAGACATGTGGAACACAATAATTTAGATAACCTTTTTATTTGCTGATGTGTTGATCAGTGGTGAAACACTGTGAATACATGCATAGAACAATTTCAGAGAAGTCGGAGCACAATTTCTGTAGTGCAGTAGACAGTGTCTTAATGCACTGCTTACAACACATTATAACATCTATTCGTAGACCACCCCTTTTACCAGTATAGAACAAGGCTACCAATATTGTAAAACAAACTTTGTCCCTCTGTCTGTAAAGAAGAACATTTTTTGCAGGCCTCTCTTTTCTATCAATACAGTAGAACGTGTTTGAGGGAGTCATTCCTTTTGTCAATATAGTAGCACCTGTCTGGTGTCCCCATACCATTTGTCCGAAGGGACCATCCCTTTTGTTTATACAGAAGCAACTGTCTTGAGGAACCATCCCTTTGTCAATAATGATAGCACACCTGTTCCAAAGGACCATCTAATAGAGCAGACCCTGTCTTGAGGGACCATCCCGTTTGTCACTACAGTAGAACCTGTTTTGTGGGACTATCCTTTTGTGATTACAGTAGAACCTGTTTTGTGGGACTATCCTTTTGTCACTACAGTAGAACCTGTTTTGTGGGACTATACTTTTGTGATTACAGTAAAACCTGTTTTGTGGGACTATCCTTTTGTCACTACAGTAGAACCTGTTTTGTGGGACTATCCCGAAGGGCCATGTGAGCTTATGCCGTACGTACCGCGGCGTCCATCGTCCGTAGTCCATTGTCCGTCCGTCAACTTTTTCTTTTGAATGACTTCTATTGAAGAACTGTAGGACCTATGGTCATGATATTTGGTCAGTAGGTACCTGGGATGGAGTGCGATAAAGTTTCCTCATTAAAATGACCTTGACCTACTTTCAAGGTCACAGCGGTCAAATATGTTAAAAATTTCAAACAACAATATCCTAAGAACCATTTGAACTAGAGTCATGATACTTGGGTATGTTATGTAGACTAGCAGTTTGAATATTTTTCTCGTTACAGTTATGAGGTCAAAGGTCAACTATAAATGCTAGTCGGGGGTCAAATGTCAACTTTGGTTAACAGCTTTAACTATCTCCTTCTCAAGTTCCATTAGGCCCAGGGTCATGATATTTAGCCAGTAGGTACCTGGGATGGAGTGCTATAAAGTTTCCTCATTAAATTACCTTGACCTAGTTTCAATTTCACAGGGGTCAAATATTTTAAAAACTTCAAACAACAATATCCTAAGAACCATTTGGACTAGTCATGATACTTAGGTTTGTTATGTAGACCAGCTGTGCAAATTGTTTTCTTCATTACAGTAATGAGGTCAAAGGTCAACTTTAAGTGCAAGTCAGGATTCAAATGTCAACTTTGGTTAAAATCTTTAAAATTAAAATTTTAAGTTTCAAACAACAATATCTTCAGAACCGTCAGAACCGTTTTAGAGATGTTAAAATGTCTTGTGTTCTAGTTACCAATTGGTCTTAAGTTACCTATATGTCAGTTGCATGTGACAAAAGAAACAGGTGAGCGATACAGGCCCTCTGGGCCTCTTGTTTTTTATAAACGTCTGGAATACTCTTATGGAGTGACTGATACCGCACTATGCTGAATACAGTTATACCTGAGTGAACAACGACAGTGTGTTGCCATCGGATCTGCCACCTCATATGACAAAGTACTAGATTTCGGGGTTCCTCAAGGGTCGGTGTTAGGACCACGAAAATATTGTATGTACTCCAAACCGATTGGAGAGATTTGTCGTCACCATAGCCTTCGCTATCATTGCTATGCCAATGACATACAAATTTACATGGTCATAAAACCACAGGACAGTTAGAATACCGTCTCAGAAAGTCTGGAAGCTTGTCTAACAGATATCAGTATCTGGATGAACGTCAACATGCTTAAACTTAATCAGGAAAAGACGGAACTAATCGTCTTTTCCCCAAAGTGTCAGGAACAATGGCTCTCCAGCTCAAGGTTGGTGTCAAAACTATTGAGACTGTTCCAGCTGTTAAAAACCTAGGGGCATACTTGGACATTTCTCTGAACATGAAGAAACAAGTGAACGCTATTGCCAAATCCTGTTACTACCAGATCAGGAACATCGGCTGTATTCGGCAGTTTCTAACTGCAGATGCATGCAAGACTTTGGTGCATTCACTTGTTACCTCTCGGTTGGATTACGGTAACGCCCTGCTCTGTGGTTTATCTGACAAACTAACTAGTCGTCTGCAGAGGGTCCAGAACACTGCAGCACGGCAAGTTACTCGTACTTGAAAGAGAGGGCACATCAAACCTGCGCTTTATTCATTGCACTGGTTACCTGTACGATACAGGTTGCAGTACAAAATTCTGGTGTACACATACAAGTCACTGAATGGAACAGCTCCTCAGTACCTACAGGAGCTTGTTACCCTGTATCAGCCGTCAAGATCAATGCGGTCGGAGTTAGAATCTTTGTTGTGTGTCCCAAAATCTCGTACTGTGACCTACGGAGGGAGGGTTTCGGCTAAGTTGTGGAATAGCTTACCATCTGCTATTAGGAAGTCAATTACCCTGGCCAAGTTCAAGAGGGACATAAAAACTCACCTCTTCACGTCTGCATTTTAGAACCTTTGCAAAGACGTCATGTAAATACCACCCTTTTATTTTTTCAATTATGTGCACATTGCTTGTTAAATGTATGAAAGTGATTGCAAGCCTTTGTTGTTTGTTTTCACAATTATAACCATTACTATTATCCAATTGTTGTAAAGCGCCTTAGAGTAATTTTACAAATTATATAGGGCGCTATATAAATGTTGTATATTATTATTATTATATCATTTTGAGGGACCATCCTGTTTTGTCACTACAGTAGAACCTGTTTTGAGGGACCATCTTCTTTTGTCACTACAGTAGAACCTGTCTTGATGGACCAACCCCTTTCGTCACTACAGTAGAACCTGTCTTGATGGACCAACCCCTTTTGTCACTTCAGTACAACCTGTCTTGAGAGACCATCCCCTTTTGTCACTTCAGTAGAACCTGTCTTGCGAGACCATCCCCTTTTGTCACTTAAGTAAAACCTGTCTTGAGAGACCATCCCCTTTTGTCACTTCAGTAAAACCTGTCTTGATAGACCATCCCCTTTTGTCACTTCAGTAGAACCTGTCTTGATAGACCTGTCGTATTACCTTATACATTTTGAATGTAGTTTTAACAATTATGATAAGTCCAACTTTATATTTTTTACTGTTGTTGACAATAAAGCATAAGTTTATTCTAGATCTATATCAATCATCAAATTAAACTAGACTAAACTATAAATTTATATTTCAGAACTGGAACAATATGGGTTTTCTTTATAAATGTAGTCAGGATCTGTATGCGTCGAAGCTTGGTCTCTAAATTAATTTTTGGATAAGGACAACCAACTTTTTTTCATTCCAAGGCCTTCTCTAATTACATAATTCTCTGGCCCTGTGTCGCTGTGTCACATCCATCAGTTTGTAAATCAAATCACGAAAACAATTGTCTCGGGGACATAAATTGACATGGTCCTATTGACGGAAGCAGAACTTGGCTGTTAATTTAATCAGCCATATATGAAGCATGTGAAATGTGAATCGTAACACATTTTAGTTTGGCCAGTTATTTAATCTCTGTCTGCAGATCATGATTTTTCACACTGAAATGCTCCATCTCATATGTTAGGAACAATTTGATTTTATAGGAAACCTCCATGCTTCATTCCCCCAGAGGACATCCATTTGTACGTATTGTGTGGGATACAGCCTTGTGGGATACATGTAGACTGCCTTAATTGGTTATTGCTCATTCTGCATGGAATGCAAAATTAACAGTGTTTATTTCCTGACAGATCTTTTTTCCTCAGTGGTTTCAAGGGATACACGGGTACAGACTTTTTATTATGATTAATTCAAAACTTTAAATAAAGTCTTTCAAGTTTGTTTTAATGATTTCATAAAGATATCTTCTGAAGGGATCGCTAGAGAGTGGAGTTAATATAGTAGAGTTGTCGTAAATGTAGATCATGATTTACTCCGTCAATCAGCACTGTATTGATATAGGAAGTTAGCAGAATTGTGCCACCACTGAAGCAGAGATGCATATTTTGTTTCTTTTTGATGAATTCAATCTTCATCTTACTTGGTTTCATTCATAAAAGAGATTTAGTTGAGTGAGGGGAAAATCCCTGTCACTTCTGTGTGCCTTTAGCTAACAAATGGTTTGAAACTTGCAAAATCTTTTTTGAACTTATGAACTCCGATTCTGCTCAGGGGACTGTTTCAATGAAACCTCATGGGAATGTAAAAAATAAATCTCTTATTCTACTGAAAATATTTCAACAAAATTCATATAAACCTCCAGTAGATCAGGCTCTGACCCAAAGGTTGTTATTATTTGGATATTTTCATCAAATCAATAAAGTTTTTAAGGATTGTATAAATATAATTTGATAAGGGATTGTGATAGGGCGGAGTAAATATAGTAGACCTTAAGTAAAAGTAGTACAAGTACACGTGGTTTTAATCCGTAATTCAGTACTGGATTACTATAGTATATTTAGCTCATGCACCAGGCCCGAAGGGCCAAGTGAGCTTATGCCATGGTGCGGCGTCCGTCCGTCGTGAACTTTTTACTTAAACAACTTCTTCTCAATAACCAAGAGGCCCAGGCTAATGATATTTGGCCAGTAGCATGCTGGGATGAAGGGCTACCAAGTTTGTTCGAATGGATGACCTTGACCCACTTTCAAGGTCACAGGAGTAAAATATGTTAAAATCTTCAAACGACTTCTTCTCAATAACCAAAAGGCCCAGGGTAGTGATATTAGGTCTGTAGCATGCTGGGATGAAGGGCTACCAAGTTTGTTCAAATGAATGACTTTCACCAACTTTCAAGGTCACAAGGGTCAAATGTCTTTAAATCTTCAAACGACTTCTTCTCAATAACCAAAAGGCCCTGGGTACTGATATTGGGTCTGTAGCATGCTGGGTAAAGGGCATCCAAGTTTGTTTGAATGAATGACCTTGACCCACTTTCAAGGTCACAGAGGTCAAATATGTATAAATCTTCAAATGACTTCTCAATAACCAAAAGGCCCAGGGTGATGATATTTGGCCAGTAGCATGCTAAGATGAAGGGCTACAAAGTTTGTTCAAATGAATTACCTTCACCCATATTCAAGGTCACAGGGGTCAAATATGTTTAAAACCTTAAACAACTTCTGAATAACCAAAATGCACAGGGTGATGATATTTAGTCAGTAGCATACAAGGATCAAGGGCTACCAAGTTTGTTTAAATGTATGACCTTGAATCATATTCAAGGTCACAAGGAGCAAATATGTTCAAAATTTTTCAACAACTTGATCTGAATAACCAAAAGGCTCAGGATGTTGATATTTAGTCAGTAACATATGCTGGGATCAAGGACTACTATGTTTGTTAAAGTGAATGTCTTTGACTTATATTCATAGTCACAGGGGTCAAATTTGTTTAAAATCTTTAAACAACCTCTAATGAATAACCATGGGTCCCAGGATGTTTATACTTAGCAAGTTGCATCCTAAGATGAAAGGCTATACAATGTGTTCAACATAATGACTTTGTTCAACTTTCAATCACATGGGTGAAATGTTTTCAAAAAAATTAACAGGGTCTTTTGAATGAATTTTAATCATAAATACTGATATTTTGCCTATAGCTTTATTTTAGATCACTTTTAAGGTTACAAGAGTAAGTTTTATACCAGGTGAGCAATGCAGGCCCATTGGGCCTCTTGTTGAAATTCATTTAATTAAGCAGTATTATACACCTCTCTGTTTCAATAGAAACTTAGACCAATTTGGATTTCAACCTTTTTTGACCCCAAGCATCACTGATGATCGAGTCCTAGAAGGACAGAATAGCTGTATGGTGCAGTGTATTTTATTTTCAGCATACTGTATCTATTACCGCATGTGTGTGTCTTTTATCTTCTTCCTGACAAACTGGCAGGTTTAGTGTTTGGATTTTTTACCAGCTTTATAATGCTGATTGACATATGTGATTTTTCATCTGTGGTCAAATGTATCCCCCAGCCATTAAAATGGTACTAAACTCAGGGGTCAAATTCCAACGCTGGTTGTAACGTCCTTCATATCCGATTCAAGTGGAAGGGAGATAACTCCTAGAGTATTTGCCATTAAAGGCCTGGATATAGTAATAATGACTGAACTACCCTGTTTCAGTTGTTCACTTGAATACTTTTCTGTTCACTCAGATGTGTTTAGGCTTACAGGCCTCTTGTTTAAATTTTAACATATTCAAGGGATAGCATACTCTTGTTATCAGCCATGTTCAGCAAAAAAACATTTTAAATACTGGTTAACAGTTTTTCAATGTTTCTATGGGATTTACAGTCATATAAAATTAACATATACAGGAAAATTCCACAGGAGAATAAGAAGTAATGATGTAAAATGACTGTCACTTTGGTATGCTGCTTTTTACAGACGATGTTTAGATGAAAACAAGGAATGCATATTGATTTTTGTCCTTGAACAAATTTCCATCCTGAATAAGTTGTTGTTTGATGTTTGAAGCACATTTGCAAAATAATTGTCCAGGGAAGTTAAGATACTTCGAAACTTCATGCATGTTCTCATTTCTTTGTCTGCATCTCCATCAATTATCCCTCACACCTCTCGGTGCTTTAAATCAGCTGTAGATTTTTTTTCTTTATTCTGATCACCAAAGTTAACCTTGAAAAGATGTCATTACTTGTGTGTTATTGCTTTTATGAGGATTTAAAACCCAGAAAAATAGGTATTTTAAGCACCAAACAAAGGAGAATTGGGAGACTCAGAAATTGACATGTATGATGTGTTGTAAAATTTACTCAAAATGTTTTTATTACAGGTTGTAAATGCAGCTAAGAGAGCCGCGCACAGACACAAGTTTGGAACCGAGATGTCTGGATCGTAACACCAGACACTGTATGCTAATTCTCAAAGGAACAATTGAAGAAAGCTTATTGTGATTGACATGTGTGACTCATGATTTAGATGTAGGATCACGTACGGCTAATTTACCTCATCACAAACTAATGGCTGATATACAGGAACATTTCCTATACCAATGGACACATACATGCCTGAAGGGATTGCTGCTGTAGCAATTTTGGATGCTGAACATTTTCTGTTAGGGTTTCATTCATACAAATACTTGAGAAAGCACTACAATTGAACAATCTGTTTTCTCATACAAATTGTGCTGTTTTTAGTACCTGACCCTCAATAAGTCAGTTTTCAAAACCAGTGTGCCTGTATTTAACAGTGACAGACTTTTTCCCGAAGTGTTTATTTAGAAACTAACTCTAGGTAGGACAGGTATCCTTAAGATTGAGAAATCAGCAACTATTAATCCAGTGTTTTGCCTCATTTTCCTTAAAATGAAGAAATCTACAATCATATTATTTTTTAACACCACAATTTTTTTTTTCAGATTAAGATTTCTGTTACATAGATACCATATTCAAATACGATATAACAATTAATACAGTTAATCTACTTGACCTAATAAGCACCCTAGGCCTTGGCACTTAAAGAAGTTTGTTAAAATCAGACAGATTGCATAACCTTCCTGAATCCTCAAAAATCGCCATGTTAGACACTTTTTTCCTATAAGTTGGTAGTCATTAGGATAAAAGAATGAGACACTCGGGTGAAAAGGAGATGACATGTATAAAGGATGGGCACTTCATAGCTAGAATATAGTACAGTAGGTTATCATTGATAGAGAAATATACATTTAGAAATACAGTAATACCACATATATTGTATGTACATGTATACAAACAGTGTTCCCCTTAATTAATTGACGACCCACCCCTATAATATATTTTGTATTTCATTCTTTTATTTTGCCAATATTTCAGGATTTCCTCTCTCTCTATCTCTATACATATATATATATATACCTTGCAGTATTGAAAAACACTCTCCTATACTCAGCCGCCCACCAATCATATCCAAGTATGTATTGGGCATTTATGTAATGGTTCACCTACCCTGTCATAAAACTTCTAGTCTACAATACAAAACAGGATACTGTGGGTAATTCATTAGCAGAAACTACCTTGATATTCCACGAATTGTAAAATCTATTTGGGATTAATGCATTCTATCTGATTTGTCAGATATTTTAAAGATATTTAAAGTTACGATAAAATCTACTGCAAAGTTCTCGTTTCATTATTTGGCGAGTCAGTTTGGACATAAAGACACCAAAGTTTAAGAGAACATGGATGCTATTTTGTTCAAATCAAGTGATAGACTCAAGTCTCAGGTTTTGTAGATTGAAGACTTTTCTTGAGACATATCTATCTAAATCACGACTTCATTGGTAAGTAAATTTACTGCATTTGAGTGTCATGTTAACTTCAACATTCAGTCTTGAATGACATTATTCAAATTTATATTTCATCATTTCTTAACTGAACACATAATTTTAAGTTAAAGTAGAGGAAGTGTATATCAATTTAGAAATAATGAAAAGATATTTACACCATTGCTCCACTTAATCTTCAATATAAGGATTGAACTTCAATGTTTTTGTGTTCATGGGTTGATGAAGTAAATATTATAGAAGAAAATTTTGATGTAAGAATTTGAACATTGATGTTGTTGTGTTCTTAGACTGATAGCAAAGATATATATACATGCATACAGTGTGTCCATTTCATTTCAAACATAAGTATATACTTCTTAACAATTGTCATCGCAAATATCATTATAAACAGTTTTACAATATCATTCAAACTATCAGTTTAAACAGATTAACTATATTGTCATTTTAGTTATTATTTTGAACAGCAATATACAGTATCCTCATCTCAAAAATCAGAATAAAAAGCTGAACAATTTAAATCAAATATCCCTGAAAACAGTTAAACTATTGTCAGCTGAAATTATCATTCTAGACTGATTAACAATTATAATCTAGATTATTAGTATTCAAGTGAAAGTTTGACCCTTTTAATTAATGTGGTGAGGATGGCATTGGCAATGGTTCTGAATTCTATAATATATTCTGTTTATCTATGATGAATAATTTGTATAAGTAAGTGTTTGGGTATGGATATTTTCATGCTAATTTACTAAACACGAACACTTCCTCAACACCAAAAATTCCACTTTAACAGTATACATTTAAATAGCAGTTTGTTTTTTGTCATCTCAGGTATACATCTAAACAGCAGTTAAAAAGAGTCCTCAAGTGTCAGTATAAACACCAGAGTACTATGGTCACCACAAACATTCATTTAAACAGCAGTTCATAGTTGTCATTTCAAATATCAGTTTAAACAGCTGAACATTTGTCATCTTAAAGAAATGTATCAGTATAAACAGTAATTGACTTTTGTCTGATTGAAAGAATTGAACCCCAATTTAGCATGGAGCATACCTGGTAAGTAAAAAGTGTGTTCCTTCAGGGTACAGAGGATAAGATTGGGAAATAGTAAAAACAGGTGTGTTCCTTCAAGGGACAGAGGATAACATGGGGAAATAGTAGAAAAAAGGTGTGTTCCTTCAAGGGACAGAGGATTAGATGGGGAAGTACGGATGAGAAAGTGCTGGGCAAAAAAGGTATTGTGTTGTGTAAATGAAGAGAGAGGCCCCCCTGGGAGAATAGAGCATGCAGCTCATTAAAGAACATAAGTTAAAAAAAAATCCTAATTCTTCCCCAGTTTTTAGGCAAATGTTAACTTAACTTAGAGGAAATGATTATCTTGTGGCTGTGACTAGTTTTTCGTTTTGGATTGTAGGGTTATTTTGAAATACAAATCAGTAGCGTAACATTTAGTACTCATTTTCCTACTCCTACTCAGCCATCATCCAAGTATGTATTGAGCATTTATGTATTGGTTCAAATACCCCATCATAAAACTTCTAGTCTACAATACAATACAGGATATCGTGGGTAATTCATTAGCAGAAAATACCTTGATATTCCTAGAATTGAAAAATCTACGTGGGATCAATCAATTCTATCTGATTTGTCAGACATTTTAAAGATATTTAAATACACACTCCATAAAAAGATAGAGAAAATACCTTGATATTCCTAGAATTGAAAAATCTACGTGGGATCAATCAATTCTATCTGATTTGTCAGACATTTTAAAGATATTTAAATACACACTCCATAAA
>NW_018406931.1:646681-671655 GCF_002113885.1 Mizuhopecten yessoensis
CCCCCCCCCCCCCCCCCCCCCCCTTATTACAATAAAATCAGATTGTCAGTTAAAAGGGGGAACACTGTTCACTATATCTTGTTATGCAGCAACCATTAATTCACAAGTTTGCCTTATGAAAGAGTTGTCGATATACCACAAGACACTTGTAAAGGAAAAATAAAACCACAAGAGGTGATCATTGATGCTAAATAGCAAGGTTGCCTATGAAATGAGTGACATACACAATTTAAGTGTACATGTAGTAGAATATCACTGTATGTAGATTGAAAATGAAAAAAATAATCTTACAACATTTTTTGGAGGAAAACTAGAGAAATAGTTGAAAATTATCAAAACTAAATTGTTAGGATGATTATAAAGATTGTTCTTGTATCCAGCACATTTTTAATCAGAAACTATAACCGTGTTTCTGATTTTGTTGCATTGATTTTTTTATTGTTGCAAGAATTGAATTGCATCATTTGCATGAAGTTACACAGTATCATTAGAGTGCTATTTGAAAAGTAATGTAGCAGGAACATATTTGTAGATTTGTTTTTGTGTTCATGGGCTAGTAAGTGTAAGGTTCTATATGAGAGGATATCATTACTGTACAAACATTGAATGTTGTTGTGTCCATGGGCTGACAAACGAGATATTATTTTAGAAGAAAAAATATACCATAACTTTAAGGTAAAGTAGAGGAAGTGTATATCAATTTAGAAATAATGAAAAGATATTTACACCATTGCTCCACTTTATCTTCAATATAAGGATTGAACTTCAATGTTTTTGTGTTCATGGGTTGATGAAGTTAATATTATAGAAGAAAATTTTGATGTAAGAATTTGAACATTGATGTTGTTGTGTTCCTAGACTGATAGCAAAGATACATTATTAGAAATAGAAGAAAAAAATCATCAGTACAGTAAAATATTTGAATTTTATTGCATTTATAGTTTAATGAAGATAACTTTGGAGAGGCAACAATTTTGATTTTGTTGTGTTGACTTTATGAAGTAGACTTGTAGCATTACTACCTAGATGCATGTAGGAATATCTTTAATGAGTTCAAGTTAAGAATTATAAAATATTTCTAAATCCCAAATAACACCACTGCTGTATTTCTTAATATGTTTTGAATCCCAACCATAAAAGATCAGATGAATCAAAAACTTTTTATTTGAATGTAACTTCAGGAGGATCATTGCATTTATATTTACATGAATACAACAAAATACAAATTATTAAGTTTTAGCTCACCTGGTCCGAAGGACCATGGTGAGCTTATGCCATACCGCAGCATCCGTCGTCCGTCCATCCGTCAACTTTTCCTTTAAAACGCTACTATAGTCAAGAACGACTTGTTTTGACCAAATTTGGTCAGAAGCATACTTGGGGGATGGGGAACAAATTTTGTATAAATGGTGGGTCTGGCCCCACCGGGGGCTGAGGGCGGGGCCAAATAGGGGAAATATAGCAAATTCTTTAAAATCCTTCTTCTTCTGTAGGAATGAAAGGATTTGTTCCATATTTGGTCAGAAGCATCCTTGGGTGAAGGGGAACCAATTTTGTATAAACCATGGGTGCATGTGGCCCCCCAGGTGCTTGAGGTGCAGGGCCCAATAGGGGAAACATAGCAAATTCTTTAAAATCCTTCTTATTCTGTAGGAATGAAAAGATTTGTTCCATATTTGGTCTGAAGCATTCTTGGGTGAAGGGAAACCAATTTTGTATGAACGATGGGTCGGGCTCCCCTGGGGCTGAGGTGCGGGGCCAAATAGGGGAAATATACATGTAAATAGCAGTTTGTTTGTCATCTCAAGTACATCTAAACAGATGATAAAAAGAGTCCTCAAGTGTCAGTATAAACACCAGAGTACTATGGTCACCACAAACATTCATTTAAACAGCAGTTCATAGTTGTCATTTCAAATATCAGTTTAAACAGCTGTACATTTATCATCTTAAAGAAATGTATCAGTATAAACAGTGTTTGACTTTTGTCTGATTGAAAGAATTGAACCCCAATTTAGCATGGAGCATAAGTAAAAAGTGTGTTCCTTCAGGGGACAGGATTAGAAAGGGAAATAGTAGAAAAAAGTGTGTTCCTTCAGGGGACAGAGGACTAGATGGGGAAATAGTAAAAAAAAGGGACTTTCAAAAAATAAATATATATCATATTATTTAAGCACTGATGAGGAAGTGCTGGGCAAAAGAGGTTTTGTGTTGTGTAAATGAAGAGAGAGGCTCCCCTGGGGGAAAAGAGCATGCAGCGCATTAAAGAAAACAGGTTAAGAAACCTTTTCTAATTCTTCTCCAGTATTTAGGCAAATGTTAACTTAAATTATAGCAAATGATTATCTTATGGCTGTGACCAGGTTTTCGTTTTGGATTATAGGGTTATTTTGAAATACAAATCAGTATCATTGGTCTGTGATTGGTGTAACATTTTGTACTCATTTTCTGCCAATAGAATTGTGATAGAACCATTAATGCAAAGTAAAGCATGGATACCAGTTTACCATAGATTAGATGTAGTAAGTTTCTCCAGCTCATTCTACAGCTCATTAATAAGATTGTTAGATAATTGATAAATATGTCAAGATTGTTAGATAACTGATAAATATGTTTACATATTTATTTTTTATGTTAATGAATATGAATATTTGTTGGAAATATATTTACTTTGGGGATAAAAGGGAATAAGACTTCACAATGCATGCATCAAATATAGTATTTGTTATGGTATATTTAACTTATCTGATATCTATATTAAAGCTTTATATCTATTCTTCTTATGTAGTTATGTTTTGTAATTGGTACTGACATGATGACCAAGGTCAATGCTTGTAAGGTTAATATGGCTTGTGAGGTCGTCAGAGATATCAGGATGCCAAATCAATGCTTATAGCGTTGTCATGGATACAAATATGACAGATCAAATCTTGTTAAGTTTTCATGAATACAAAGATGACAGATAAAACCGTGTAAGTTTGTCAGAATTCAAGCATGCCAAATCAAAGCATGTAAGGTTGTCATGGATACAAGAACGCCAGATCAAAGCATGTAAGGTTGTCATGGATAAAAAATGTCAGATCAAAGCGTGTAAAGTTGTCATGGATACAAGAATTCCAGATCAAAGCATATAAGGTTGTCATGGATAAAAAATGTCGGATCAAAGCGTGTAAAGTTGTCATGGATACAAGAATGCCAGAGGAGGCACGGTAGTCCAGTGGTAGGACGCTGGGCTCGTGACCGAAGTGTTACAGGTTCGCGCAATGGCACGGCAATGTGTTGTATCGTTGAGCAAGATACTTTACTCCGCTTGTTCCAGTCTACTCAGCTGTAAAAGAGTACGTGGTTGGGTAGGGCTAGAATTGTTGAATGCTAGCTGTTAGCGCCGAAATGGCAGCTCCGGCTGTATGCTCCCCAGGGAGTTGAGAAATATACTGGCTAGTTGCAAAGGCCCTATAACCGCGGATAATAGTTTGTGAACCGCTTTGAGACGACCTACTAACTAGGTTGTGATAAAGCGGTATATAATAACCTCCAATTATTATTATTATTATTATTATCATTATCAAAACTGGTAAGGTTCCCATGGATAAAAGAATGCCAGAACAAAATATGTAATGTTGTCGTGGATACAGTATAGTCAGTTATTAAAGGACAGGTTTCTGCTTATGTTAGATTAACATACTATTTCCGATTCCCAAAAAGTAAAATTGTTTCTAGAAAGCCGCTTTGTTAAATTGTCAAAATCGGGGAGAATTTAAAAACTAACTTAACTGAAAATAATATCTATTACTAGGTTATTCTGTTATGAAATTTATTGAAAAGAATGCATTTGATTGACCATTCTGTCAAAAGGTATGCATATATCAATATCAGGTCTTGAGATTTTCGAAAGATACCAAACGGTTACCATGGAAAATCAAAGTAACAGATAATTCATTTTTGCTCCTATTTGTTGGTTGAGACACCAAAATCCAATAACGTTAAACAATACGTTATGTTAACAATCATACATAGATATAGCATCAAACCGTTTTTTAAAATAATAAGATAATTTTCATATTTATTAAAGTGTGTTTGTTATTACGGAGTTTCTTTTGAAATGCTTTCCTGATTTCACGTTGAAAATCAACAGGGAGGCCCACTTTGCTATCTAGCGCCATTGATGTATCATTATATCTTATAAAGCTTATAAAGTGGAACCCGTCAGTGGTTATTTTACCAGTCGATGTAGACAGCTTTACCGTAGACATACTCAGACATACAATTTTGTGATACTAACTGTTGACCCCATTACATCAAAGTCTTGAGTGGGGGACTCGCCTAGGTCATATTGACTCGAAAAAATATTTATCAACGACCACGTGTTAGATCTTAACACCTGACTAATTCAATGCTAAAATGAAACATTTGAGGTTTTTTTCTGAGACTCAGGTACAGTATTAACTGTGGCCCCTTTTAAAAATAACGTGTTCTAAATGCATTAAAGATCCCGGATTTGACCTCAAAATATCATCCACCCATCAATACCTGTACAGTGAATCTTATTACCAGGAAGTTAACAGACATATCAGAATGCATTGCTGCAGAAACAACAATGCCTTAATATGTAAAAGTATTTAAAGAACTCTGACCATACTTGACCTAGTTGTAAGTATAAAAGCGGTCCATGATGATAAATTATAGACCATCGCTTTTTAACCAACCTGCATCCAGCAAAACGTAAGTGTTGAAACGTTTCTTCAGATTTTCTTTTATATGTTTTGTGCTGAAATATTTAAAACACTTAGTTCATATTACTTTATTGCAGCGGTGTATGGACTTTTCAATCTACAATATAAAAACATGGCGTTCAATTCGAAATTAATTGCAATATATTATTACACAATCATAAATATTATATTTACAACAGTAAAATATTACACATAGTGAGAATGACAAAGTTAACGTTTATTCGTAGGAATGCACGCATTGATTTACACGTATCAAACTCAATACATTTTGTATAATGTTTGTTGAATGCCATTTAGATACAAATACGCGTTCAAACCGCCCGGTATTAGTTAGCCGTATATTAGAAAAGGATGATTAAATAAAGAAAATATACATTGTATTTGAGAAAATGTAAATCATTAATGAATTTGTGAACGAAACATTGCGTTCAAATATAGATTCGGTACAAAATTACGTAATGTCTTATTTCTATATTTTACATGTTCACTTTTTCAATTAACGAAATGAAAATATAACCAGACTTCAATGACTTCTTGATCGCTCGAATAACTAAAGTCGTTTAATGATAGTGAATATTTAAATCGTCAAAAATATGAATAACGGAAAGCTTTCCATTGTTTCTTGGATACATTTTAATCGTTTAGGAGGAATGCTTGGACAAGTATTAGCTTTATTACACGATTCATTACCTGCAATAGAAGAAGGCGTAGGCCCAAAGTACATTGAACTATTTCATAATACGCATATGATGAATTGAAATATTGCGAAGAATTTCATTGAAGAAATTGCAATCTGGTGTCGATGCTAAGACAGGTAGGCGTAACATAGAAGGCAAGGGTTACTTCTCGACCAATCAGCGCCCTTGATTTCCCGATTCTTTATCACGGAGACCTGCCGTCTATTTAGGAAAAAAAAATACTTGATTGCTTTCTTCAAATGGCCGGTACTACATTTTTTGTTCGTGATATATATGGAACCGAAAAATCGAGGTCGCTGATTGGTCAAGGAAACCACTATTTTTTTTAAAAATCCACCAATGCTGTTTACAGTTCGACTGGCATTTGAAAATACATCGGGGTTTGTAAACGTTAGAGGAATGGTATTCCGATGCATTATAGCCCAATCTGTCAACAGTTTTACAGCCCGATTTTTGTTTTGCCATGTCTTTTAAGCTCATGTTCCAAAACTCGAGATTGCATGTCATATCCGAAAACACGCCGTTACCAATCAATTTTCATTTAGTGTCAGTCGACTAAAATTCTTGTCTTGAAATGTCAATCAAGATTGATTTTTAGCTCACCTGGCCCGAAGGGCCAAGTGAGATTATGGTATGGTGCGGCGTCCGTCGTCCGTCCGTCGTCCGTCCGGCGTCAACTTTATACTTTAAACAACTTCTTCTCAATAACCAAGAGGCACAGGCTGATGATATTTGGCCATTAGCATGCTGGGATGAAGGGCTACCAAGTTTATTCAAATGAATGAACTTGACCTACTTTCAAGTCACAGGGGTCAAATGTCTTAAAATCTTCAAACAATTTCTTCTCCATAACCAAAAGGCCGAAGGTACTGATATTGGGCCTGTAAAATGCTGGGATGAAGGGCTACCAAGTTTGTTCAAATGATTTACCTTGACCCACTTCCAAGGTCACAGGGGTCAAATGTCGTAAAATTTTCAAACGACCTTTTCTGAATAACCAAAAGGCCGAGGGTACTGATATTGGGCCTGTAGCATCCTTGGATGAAGGGCTACCAAGTTTGTTCGAATTAATGACCTTGACCAACTTCAAGGTCACAGGGGTCAAATGTCTTAAAATCTTCAAACAACTTTTTCTCGATAACCAAAAGGCCGAGGGTACTGATATTGGGCCTGTAGCATGCAGGGATGAAGGGCTACCAAGTTTGTTCAAATGAATGACCTAGACCCACTTTCAAGGTCACATGGGTTAAATGTCTTAAAATCTTCAAACAACTTCTTCTCAATAACCAAAAGGCCAAGGGTACTGAAATTGGGCCTGTAGCATGCCAGGATGAAGGGCTACCAAGTTTGTTCAAATGAATGACCTTTTCCCACTTTCAACCTAATGTCCTTGTTCGACATTCAAGGTCACAGGCGTCATATGTTTAAATCTTTTAATGGGTTCTTATGAATCAAACACTTACATTCTGCATGTAGCTGTTATTTAGTCCATTATTAAGATTACAAGTGTGAGATTAATACCAGGTGAGCGATGCAGGCCAATTGGGCCTCTTGTTTGTATGTACCGTGCTCCGGGCTTGACATCTCAATTTAGCATGATATAGAGATGTAGCTACAAATTGCCTTCTAACACTTTCTTGACAAGTGAAAGTCCTCCTCCCGGCGAGAGTCGTTCACCCCCTAGCCCCATCTAGAATCAGTACATATATTTGATGTGGTAGCCCGTGATGTAGGTCAGAGCAAAACCTTAAATTTTATTACCAAGTTTACATTTTAAAAAGGACCAATGGTAATTATGTGCTTTAGGTTTTATGGTAGTGTTTGAACATTGTATATGATCATGTATACTCCCGTTAAGTTGGTGCGTATTAGTGAGTGCTATTCTCTCTGGAAAATTCTTTTAACAGCTTCACTCGATTTCCTTCAAACTTTGTCGAGTTTGCCACCTTTATTCATATTTTGTTCTTTTTTGTTCTAAAACATAGATATATTGATCACAACAACAGGAAACGTAACATGTCTTTTGGAATGTACAATTAGGGTAGGGTAGGAAATTGACAGTGTCGGGTGATGTATTCATTTGAATTCCGCTTCTTTCACAACAGATGCATTGTAAGCTTCCGATTCGTGAAGGAAAGATTAAAATAATCTAACAATACACTTTACACTGTTAACTGTATTGTATAATACAATGCCAGTCCGCTGAAAAAGTCAATGATGCATGATATGCAGAACACAGTAAACGAGTACATATATAAGGAAGATAATACCATGTGCTATGAAGCTTGCATATCACATTGTATCGGTAAGACTGCATTCGTGCCACCCTCATGGGAGATATCGTAGCGACTTTTTCAGTATAAAATAAGTAGTGCATACCATCGAAACCCACGTGGTAAAACGCCACGTCAAGTGTGATTTGATAGTCGGTCATAATGCCTTTCCAGTTTTGTTTGTCTTCTCAGTTCTGGTTTAAGTTTTCTTTTTTGTTTTGACGATTTCCAGTCCCTTTGAAACTGAAGCATGTTATATATAAATACATATGTTTAGCTCTCGTTCACGTATGCATAGAAACTAAACACGTATTATTTCAAACAGAGAGTCATATATCAGGATACCCATTCATCTGTCACTCACCTCTCGGAGTCTTCACTTTTTGAATGAAGCTTTCGTATTATTTCGACGATGACTTATTGAATTATATCAATATCCAATATAAAAATGCTTTAAATTCCTAAAGCCAAGGTAGAGGTCACCGTTTTCTTTTTAAATCGATACTCGTTATCATCGCACCGCAGGTTTTATTTTCATTCAGACGTAGATGAATTCTTGACTTTTTAAAGAAAACTTCATTGTATAGTTCTTGCATACAAAAGGAATATAGCAATCTTCAGGCAAAGCCTACTTAAGCCATGTCATTGAAACATAAATTGGTTGTAGAAATATACAGATTCATATAACAATATAGAAATATTGATATGAAATCATATTACTTATTTCTGGATCACTAATTGTTATAATTGTAATACAAAACGAGGGTTGCTACACATAAGCGTCAGCCAGTCAGACAATAACTTGAGACAAGCACAGATAAATTGCCGTTCTCTCACACCATTTAGAACTGAAACCTTACCGACACCTGCAACAACAATTATACGAAAATAAGGAGGTATCTATCTCGAAGTGTTAGCAATTCTCAGAAATTTTTGTTCAGTAATACAAGTGCAAATGGAACAAAGTCTATGTTTATGTACAGAGATTTGAAAAGGATATTTAATTGAATATTCTTTTAATAATGTATAATACTATCATATATAATAAATAATATAATACGTATAAATGATATTTGTTTTTTCTTAGGTTCAATATGGGATACTGCAGGCTCGTCCTTCTGGTGTTTTCTGTCTGTGTTGGTAACATCACATCTTTCGAATGCGATATGGACGCGAAGATTTGTGAAACAAGCCTCGTTATTGATTACAAGCTAACGATGACTTCACTGGTTTCGGGGAAAAAGATTTGTGCTCGGGGAGGGCAGCTGTACAATTGTGATGATACTAATGACATCAATCCAATTCCTTTGAGCGAGGTCATCACTGCGGACGGATGGGGACAAGAAAAACTTGTAATTGTTGCCAACTCCAGTCTCTCTAACCTTCCAATCATTGTGTACAAGGACCAGAGATTGATAATTAATGTCATCAACAATCTGCTTTCTGAAACAGTTACGGTGCATTGGCATGGCCTTCTACAGAAGAACACCCCTTGGATGGACGGAGTCGGCTTTATCACACAGTGCCCAATACTACAAGGACAGTCCTTCAGGTTTGACTTCATTGCTAATCCAGCTGGAACTTACTGGTATCATTCGCATGTCGGTATGCAACGAGGTATGGGCCTCAACGGACCGCTTATAATCAAAGAACGAAATCAGTCATATAGTGAAATAGAGGAACATATCATGACTGTGCAGGGATGGAATCATGATTGGGGTGCTGTTCAGGATTATTATGCCGGTTTCAATTTCACTTCAGGTCTAATAAACGGTAGAGGAAGGTACTACACAAATATAACCACAAATGAACACAACGAAGCTCCATTGGAAACGTTTAATGTTGAACAAGGAAAACAGTACAGATTCAGAGTGATCAACGTTGGAGCAATGCATTCGTTTAGGATATCTGTGGACGACCATGACATAACATTAATTGCCTCCGATGGAAAAGATTTCAATCCTGTAAATGCCGAATCATTCATTTTCAGTCCAGGAGAACGGTTCGATTTTATATTAACGGCAAATCAGTCTATCGACAATTACTGGATTCGTGCTGTTACATTTGATGACAAAGAAGTTCAGAGAGCTGAGGCTATTTTGAGGTACAAAACTGCCTCTTTGATAGATCCCGTTACCTCAAGGAAACCATGCACACCATCTTCTAAATGCTTAGTCATCAATTGCCCTTTTTCATTTTTTCCAGAGACGGATTACATTATCTGCAAACGCTTTGACGAAATGAGGAGGCCAGGTAATGACCCCGCCCCTTCACCAACTGGAAATAAAACGTTTAAGGAATTTTTCCTGAACTTTGGTTTTCCTGGGAGGAATTTCACCCCAGCGTCGGTGAATGGAATTCAATTCGTGCTTCCCAAGGTGTCAGCTCTAACACAACCCCAAGAAATAGATGTAACATGTGATAATGCTGGGTGTGGTGAGGACAAAATATGCACGTGCATGCATTCAATATCAATAAACCCAAACGAAATCGTTCAACTTGTTCTTCTAAATATGGGGAAAGGAAGAGTAGAAGCGCATCCCATTCATCTCCATGGATATTCGTACTACGTTCTGAAGATGGGATACGCCACGTATGACAATATAACAGGTGATGTTATCTCACAAAACAAGGACATTAACTGTCGCGGAGAAGGAGACCAAAACCAAAGTTTCTGTAACAACGCTACGTGGAGTGACCCGAGTTGGCTAGGAGGTAATGTTCCAGATATGGAACTAGAACATCCACCACGTAAGGACACACTATTAATACCTAGCGGATCATATGCGGTGTTGAGAATAAGGGCCGGTAACTGGGGTGTATGGTTGATGCATTGCCACATAGCTAGACACTTCCAGGATGGAATGGGGTTGGTTATCAACGATTCTTTTGCCTTGCAATCAAAATTGCCTCCACCGGAAGGGTTTCCAGTGTGCCGAAGTTTTCCATACGAAACGAAGAATACTACTAGTACTGGGGCACAGACGGATGACGTTGTTGAGGCAGACAAAGCTGCGGAAAATGGTGAGTTGGATGCTTAAACTGCTGGAAAAGGGAGGGGGAGGATAAGGACTGCTATTTAATTTAGTTCAAGCAGGTCAATCTTAAAAGGTTTAATGATATCATCATTAAATAGGGCAAGTATTTCCTCATGTATACAACCATTCATAAAATGTGAAGTGTGAACAGAGGTGTCCATCGGTCGTCAGTTCTTTTAAAACCTTTGTTACCATATCAATCTAATCAAACGTTGATGATAGGAATTGTTTCAAGCTGCCATAATGACAGAGGGATGCTATTGAGTTTTGCTTCAATATTTGTCTTTGTAGACGTGTACAAGGTGGCCTTTTGGGTGATGTTTCCAGTGATGCTGGTTGTGATACTCCTTACTGTTGCCTATATCGTATACCTTCGGAAACAAAATCAGAAGCTCACAAGAGGATCGGTAACTGGCACAGAGATGAGCACAAGAACTGTGTCGTAAATTGATAACTTTTCATTTTTAGATTTATATCCTAGTTAGTACCACAAAATGTTTAAAACTAATTGAAATGTATTATTCTACTTTATTTTACCAAATGTTTTATTCCTTATCTCACAGGGAAATATGCTATTTCTTTGTGTGATATGAAGGTGGATGATTATGAGTATGCCCATAAGAGTGCCTTGTGGTTTTGTTGTAACTGCCCGAGGTCTTGATGTGATGACGTGATGTTACTTTGAGTCTACCTAGATTTACATTGCGGGCGTCGTCTTAGAAACAGAAGACGCTTACCCTTTCCGAACACATGGTGTTATTCTTCTTATGCTTTTTCAAGGGTTTCGATTTCGAATTATGGTTTTGTTCTTAATTGAAATACAAAGTTGGATGTTCACGATTGTACAGCGTGTCGCCCAAAGCTCTCAAGACCATTCCAAAAGATCACTGTTAAAGCTATTGCTAACATTCAAATTCTGTTTATTGCTTGTCCGAAGCATTATTCCAATTGGCTTGATTTGTTAGTGAAGCTTTATAGATCTGGTTTGGGGGTTTTACTTTCTCGCAACAGCTAGGGTCATATAATGACGATGTCCTTGGAGGATAGAGCCACCAAGGGCCAGTTTATAGTGTTACAGTTCTTAGATTTTTCTCCTTTTCAAAGGTCGCTAAAGAGACAAAAAACGAATCGTCATTATTCCTAATCATGTCATCAGTTTTGTTAGATAGAAATAGCAAAGCAAAAGGTCAACGATAAGCAAAAGGTAAACGATAAAACGGTTCTGGTGTTTATCTGGACAATTTGAAAAATTGCAAATCAGCGAAACCTCTGCTGTATATAAACTTTTGTGATCATGGCAAGGGGCCAAATCAAATATTTTTGCAATAAACAACCATGTTATTTTAAATGATTTATGTTTTTTCTGTTGTAGAGCATGTATAATTCAATCATGATTGTCTTTAGATGATAATATACTGTATCTTTTTAAAAGACAAAAGCAAGATAAAAGGAATAATATTTTTCATATTATGTGTCAAATATATTTTAAGGATCCTTGCCTCTTCCAAAAACTGTTTCGACGCATTGGAAGTTGTTTTTTCCAGCCTGACTGTAGTTATGATAAATCATTT
Source organism: Mizuhopecten yessoensis (assembly GCF_002113885.1). Lineage (NCBI taxonomy): Eukaryota > Metazoa > Mollusca > Bivalvia > Pectinida > Pectinidae > Mizuhopecten > Mizuhopecten yessoensis. Next base: position 658,995 of record NW_018406931.1, read on the forward strand.
CTTAAAGGAAACCATACATTGCGGGACTTTTACTAAACAAAATAATGGTGGAGTAGATAAATAAAAATCAGCGGGGAGAGAGCGGAATTCGATCCCTAAACTTGTTATACGTCGCTCTAACCGACTGAGCTATATTGTTAACGGAAGTGTTGTGCTGCTGTTCTTTCAAACTTGAACTTAAATGAAGGGGAGGCTAATGTATATACAAAAAAATAAGAATGCAGTCGGACTGGGTTTAATTAGAAACATGTTTATTATAACCACCAGACTATTTTATACATTATTTTGATATTAAACATAAATTTATAATAAAACATTAGCACGCATATCCTTACATTTTGATGACCGAAGAAACATTTATTACACTACATGTTTGTACATTAATTTTATATCGGATATCAATTCCATGTGTATCCTTACAGTTGTTTAATGAAACATTTATTTTAATACTCTAACTATGTATACTATGTATATTCCAATAATATATTGATATCAGATATGATCTCCATTATATGACCCTGAGAAGTTTATTTTTACATTATTTGTATAGCAGATGAAACATTTGCTCTAAGGCAGTACGATGCTGTTTTAATGTCACGTCAAATCTTTATCTTAATAAGTCATTTCAATATCGGATGAAAATATTTGTTTTAGTAATATGTTTTTATGACATTTTTATATCAAGTCTGATCTATATGAATTATTTTGCTTTCAAATATAATATTTATCTTAATACCTTATTTCAATATCGTGATTTATTGAACATTATTTTACACTAGTAAATCTTTATTCTTGTTTATTCGGATCTTGTTCTGATGTGATGTGTGTTTTTGCTGATGCTATGTCGGTGTAGATACACCAGAGTGAATATAGCAGTATAGAAGGGGCCCCGATTGATACGACAGCTCAATTTAGATTTTGTAAAAATATGTTTGAGAAAAGATTGATTCAAAATGCAATCGAATTAAGATTAATTACATAATATTTAAATATCATATATTATCATTTTTGGAAAACAAATTATTCTTACATTTTTTTGAGGTCAAATATAGCATATATTGTGAAACAGTGTGTTGAAATTTATTATATTTTTGATGTTACGTGTGTCATTTGTCTTCACGGTTTTTTGATGATTCTGTCGACATCGGATGCCATGCGTCTATATAGCGACACGTTATGGACATATTGCTTTTAGATAGAAATAATGCAAAAGTATTTTGTAAAATCTTGGTGGATTCAAAACTTCACCAAATCAGAAAATAGGCTATTATACTTTGATAAATCAGTGTCTGATGTACGTATGTTACGGCTGAAGGCTACTTACATCATGTATTTACATGTGTTTAGAGACGGGACCTTCAGTTTTATTGATACATTTTTCTGGAATCGATAAAAAAAACCGTATGGTGGTCGGCTGGGATCTTTCAGTGATTTGGCGCATTTTAACCACTTTCATCTGAAAATAACTTAGTAGAAGTAGATATGTAACGATAACATAAAAGTGTAACCCAGAATACTATAGTTTGGATAAGTTTGATCTCGGAGAGTAAGCTTCCCGTTGTGTAACCAAACTAACGGGGGTCTGTACCGTCCATTCTGTATTTTTAATAATTCTGAATCTTATTTGTGTTAAAACTGCATAAGCGAGGGACGATGAAACAATTAAAAGTTACCAGTTTCCGTAATAAGGGCGATAACTCGGTTGGATATATCCGACACAAATATATATCATCGTTACCAGTTATTCGTTTATAAAAATATAAGAATTGTGCAACACAATGATCTATTATATATATAAGAAGATCAATCAGCTTATTTTATCATGTTTATACTGCATCCGATACCTCGAAATTCGATTTTTTTTCTTCAGTTCTTTTTATTGAAAGAAATACTTTTTCCAAAGTCTTACATATTTCGCTGTAATCTCTTAGTCATTCTCTTAAAAAACCTAAAGCAGAGCTATATTTTATATATATATATTATCCCTTCATCCACAGCTAAGAAAAAATAATCCCAAACACTATTTCCTCGAACTCTTGTTACTGCTGTTGTAGTGCGCTTATTTTTACCTGTCATAAATGTTGAATTTGTTTTTTAATCTGTTATTTTTTTATGGAACAACTCGACAAAAATTATTCAAATAAATAAAGTTCAGTATTTCAAAAATAAAGAAACCAATGAAAAGTGATACACTGTGGTCGTCTGCCGTAATCGACACGAGTAAATGAAGATCTATTAATTACTTTTTTGTGTTCAAATCTAAGATTATATATTATAAGTAAAATATCTTCTATGACAAAATTGTTATCTAACATATTCTTTTCATGAATCTTGAATGAAATAGGAAAATGACTTAAAAGTTTTATTTGTGTATCCCTTGTGAACCAGGAGTCAGGCCACAACGCAATGACAAATATATGCATTCTTGAAATCCATCGTAGTCAAACATTTAAAATACTTTCATTCAATTTTAAAAAAAATATATGAATTATTTATCCAGTGCTAAAGCATAGAAACAAATACGGATAAGTATGTGCTGAATTTCAGTTTGTTAACTGAGCAAGGAGTAAGGAAGATATTTTTTATCAAGACTTCATATTTCACATGATTCGAACCATATTTTCGGTGCATTTAGTTAAGTAACATTCGTTCACTATGATAGAGCACACATACATACCTGGGTATCTCGATTTTGGAAAATTTTATTGTTCATATTTTGCATACAATAAGAATTGTGTAATTGGCAAATCCTGTAAAAGCCCTCTCTTTAAGTTATAAACTGTGCATGTATATCATATCGATAGTATATGAAATTAATATTATTACGAAATTATAAAATATTTTTGGAGATTTCATTAGCGCTACGGGAGTCAAAAAGCTGCAAAATGTAATCAATCTCGATAGATTATTCGTTTGCTGTACTTCACAACCATGTCATACAAACCAGGTATATGGGTATTAGTAAACATAAACAACAGTATTATGTAACCAAATGACATGCCTATAACCTTAATTAGCTTGGTAGCTTAGTTTGCATATATCTATAGAGGTGGAGATGTTTTTCCTCCATGATTACAAAACTTGAGGCATACACTCAAACAACTCATACTTATATATATTTCCGTGACCATAGCATGTATCACACTCTCATAGCCTTCATAACAATTTAATCGTACCTGGCTACATCGTAGTCGAATAGCCTGCATAACACTTTCATCTTACCTGGCTACATCGTAGTCGAATAGCTTGCATAACACTTATATCTTACCTGGCTACATAGAAGTCGAATAGCCTGCATAACACTTATATCTTACCTGGCTACATCGTAGTCGAATCGCTTGCATAACACTTATATCTTACCTGGCTACATTGGTTTGTCAAAAGCTTATACCAGTTAATTTAGTTTTGACAAATGGATAATCAAATGTTATCTCCAAAACAATACATACCATGAATATAAAAACCATGTTAAGTTGTGATATAGATATATATAATAACAGTAGTGAAATGATCCTTGCGGACGAGGAAATACCAGTAATTTTAAAAGAATAAAACTCAACAAAACGTACTTAGAACTTTTATCTTTTCAAGGAGATTCTTCAGATAATTAGATTTATATATACCATAGTATATTCCATGGTTTTATTTTCAATATTTATTATTGTTATATAATATATTTATTAAATATAATATGACACACACCGCACTAGGTCATAGTAAATACATAGTCATTGAAAGACATATACATTGTAAAATGTTTAAAAATAGAGTAAAATCCGTATTAAGGGGCCATATTGAAGGATTCCATGAATCGGTCCCATATCGAAGGAGACATAAAATTATTACAAATTCAATTACCGTAGGTGTTTTTAATAAAGATGGTCTCTGAGGCACGTTCGACTAAAAATAGATACTATGATAGGGCATGCAGTGCATGTATGTATCTTTTGTATGTTATTCATTGTTCAAATTATGTTTATTATATTTAACATTTATGAATGCATCATTTTTATAAAGTTTTATTTGTATTGTTTCGCATTTTATTTACATAGGAACATATGACATATTAACATACGACATTTTCGAATGTTACCATTTTAATTGTAATCTTCTCGCTCACATACATTTTGGCTGCATATAATATCTACACACTTTAGTTTTAAAATGTCATTTATAAAATAACCTATTTAACACCGTAAATTTGATTATACTATTATCCGATGGAAGTGGTTATTTTAAATGTTATAAAAAAACATAAACAGTTATATCTTTTTTGAATGCATTGTTTTAGAAAGGACAAATATAATATATACCAACTTTAGTTTTCCGACCGTATTACATGTCAAAACCAACCACAAATCGAGATCATTATATTATGATCTTTCAGTGTTGGAATTACATTGTCATTTATACCTTTATTTGATGCACAGAGATAACAAGAGACCCAGAGGGCCTGTATCGCTCACCTGAATATTTAAGCAGCCATAACAAAATATTCTCATTAAATATTATATTGCACTACAAATATTTCCCTCGCAAACTGTGTCGGCTCTATCTGTTGAAACTACCAGCCAAATAATATCATAAGATTCTATGCTTTTTGGTTTTTCTTCAGAAGTTGTTTAACATATTTTCCCCGGTGACATTGTAAGTAGGTCAATTTCATTGTCTTTCTCAAACTTTGTTAGCTCTATTCCAAACAGCTACCAGCCAAATCTTATGAATTCATTCCTTTTGGTTCTTCAAAACAAATTGTTTGAAATGTTGCTGACCTCTGTGACCTTTAAAGTAGGTTGAGGTCACTTTCATTCGCAATCTTTGGTGAGCTCTATCCCAGGAATCCACCAGCCAAATATGAAGATTCCATACCTTTTAGTTCTTGAAGAGTAGTTGTTTGAAGAGTTTGACATATTTGACCGCTGTGACCTTGAAAGATGGTCAAAGTCATTTTCATTCTCAAACTTTGTCGGACTCCATCCCAGGAAGCCATCAGCCAAATATAAAGATTCTATAGCTTTTAGTTCTTCAGAAGAAATCGTTTGAAGCGTTTGACATATTTGACCGCTGTGACCTTGAAAGTAGGTCCAAGTAATTTTCATCCTTAAACTTTGTCGCGGTCTTTCCGAGGAAGCTACCAGCCAAAAATAAAAGACTCTATACCTTTCAGTTCTTCGGAATAAGTCATATGAAAAGTTTCACACATTTGACCCCTGTGACCTTGAAAGTAGGTAAAAGTCATTTGCACTTTCAAACTTTGTCGGGCTCTACATCAGGAAGTCACCAGCCAAATATAAAGACTCTATACCTTTTAGTTCTCCAGGAAAAGTGGTTTGAAGCGTTTGACATATTTGACCACTGTGATCTTGAAAGTAGGTCAAGGTCATTTCAATGAGGAAAATATATAGCACTCCTTCCCAGGTATCTACTGGCAAAATATCATGACCCTATGCCTTATGCAACTTGAGAGAAAGATTGTTAATTCTTTTAACATATTTGACCCCTGTGACCTTGAAAGTAGTTTAAGGTCATTTTAATGAGGAAACTTTATAGCACTCCACCCCAGGTATCTACTGGCAAAATATCATGACCCTATGCCTTATGCAACTTGAGATTAAGATTGTTAATTCTTTTAACATATTTGACCCCTGTGACCTTGAAAGTAGGTTAAGGTCATTTCAATGAGGAAGCTTTATAGCACTCCATCCCAGGTACCTACTGGCCAAATATCATAACCCTAGACCTTCAAGTTTTTTAGAAGAAGTCGCTCAAAGAAAAAAAAGAAAACTAGCTACGCGGAAACGAAGCAGATATTGAATATTAAAGTCTTAACTTTGGAGTAGGTTAAAATTCAAAAGCTTCAGTAAACAAATACAAGTTAGATGGTAAGCAACTTCAATCAGGTTTGTTACTTTTCATTTTTCCAATCCTATATTTACTTTTACGATTTGCGATAAACATTAGTATCCTTATAGTGATTTTTTTATCATATTATCAGTGATGATATTATTAATATCGTGTGACATTTCATAATCTTATATATTTTGAGCTTAATTGAAAGTATAATAACAGGTGCTGTCTGTAAGAACTTATAGGCATAACCTTGAATATGGGTCTTTTCTTTTCGCAAACTTTATCAGGCTTCATCCTATGTGTATTGCTTGTTGCGTATAATGTCAGGGAGTCGTCTCGAAGGGTGTTTTGTGTAAATAAATTCGTTCTGTACATAATTACGGCGTTGTTTCCTTTCGTGACATGTTCATACATGTCATAAGCATATTCTACGGAACCCAGGAGTGGTTACCTGAAAATCCACTATACAAAAACCACTACACTGAATATGGGTCAAGGTAATTTCTTTTCCCAAACTTTGTCAGAACCGTCCTCGGAACCTATCAGCCAAATATCACGCTGCTGGGCCTATTGGTTAATCAGAAGAATGCGTTTAAAGGTTTTAACAAATTTGACTCCTGTAACCTTGAATATGGGTAAAGGTAATTTCTTTCTGCAAACCTTGTCGGGCTTCGTCTCATTTCCCTTTTAGCCAAAGATCATGCTTCTGAGATTTATAATTAATCAGAAGAAGTCGTTTGAAGGTTTTAACAAATTTGACCCCTGTGACCTTGAATACAGGTCAAGGTCATTTCTTTTCGCAAACGTCGTCAGACACTATCCTATGAACATATCAGCCTAATAGCATGCTTCAGGGCCGTTCAGTAAATCAAAAGAAGTCGTTTAAAGGTTTGAACAAATTTAACCCATGTGGCCTTGAATACAGGTCAAGGTCATTTCTTTCTTCAAACTTCGTAAGACATTATCCTAGGAACATATCAGCCGAGTAGCATGCTTCATGGCCTTTCAGTTAATAAGAAGATGTCGTTTAAAGGTTTTAACAAATTCGACCCCTATGACCTTCAATATGGGTCAAAGTCATTTCTTTTCGTAACCCACACCAGTATGATGCTGATTGTGTGAATTTTAACTGCTGTGGATGATCCAGTTATGAGAACACCTAGTATAATACTGATTGTGTGAACATTAACTGCCGTGAATGACCTAATAATGAGAACACCAAGTGTGATTATGTAAACTTCAACTGCAGTGGATGATCTAGTAATTAGAACACCCAGTATGAGTGTGTGAACTTTATCTGCTGTGGATGATCTAGTAATGAGAACACCAAGTATGATTGTGTGCACTTTAACTGCTGTGGATGATCTAGTAATAAGAACACCCAGTATAATACTGATTGTGTGGACTTTAACTGCGGTAGATGTTCTAATAATGAGAACATCAAATGTGCTTATGTAAACATTAACTGCTGTGGATGAATTAGTAATGAGAACACCCAGTGTGATTGTGTGAACTTTAACTGCTGTGGATGATTTAGTAATAAGAACACCCAGTATAATACTGATTGTGTGAACTTTAACTGCCGTGGATGACCTAATAATGAGAACACCCAGTGTGCTTATGAAAACTTAAACTGCTGTGGATGATCTAGTAATGAAAACACCCAGTGTGATTGTATGAACTTCAACTGCAGTGGATCATCTAGTAATGAGAACACCCAGTATGATTGTGTGCACTTTAACTGCTGTGGATGATCTAGTAATAAGAACACCCAGTATAATACTGATTGTGTGAACTTTAACTGGCGTGGATGACCTAATAATGAGAACATCAAGTGTGCTTATGTAAACTTTAACTGCTGTGGATGATCTAGTAATGAGAACACCCAGTGTGATTGTGTGAACTTTAACTGCTGTGGATGATCTAGTAATGACAACACCCAGTATGATTGTATGAACTTCAACTGCAGTGGATGATCTAGTAATTAGAACACCCAGTATGATTATGTGCACTTTAACTGCAGTGGATGATCTAGTAATGAGAACACCCAGTATGTTTGTGTGCACTTTAACTGCTGTGGATGATCTAGTAATAAGAACACCCAGTATAAAACTGATTGTGTGGACTTTAACTGCGGTAGATGATCTAATAATGAGAACATCAAGTGTGCTGATGAAAACTTAAACTGCTGTGGATGATCTAGTAATGAGAACAGCCAGTGTGATTGTGTGAACTTTAACTGCTGTGGATGATCTAGTAATGACAACACCCAGTATGATTGTGTGCACTTTAACTGCTGTGGATGATCTAGTAATAAGAACACCCAGTATAAAACTGATTGTGTGGACTTTAACTGAGGTAGATGATCTAATAATGAGAACATCAAGTGTGCTGATGAAAACTTAAACTGCTGTGGATGATCTTGTAATGAAAACACCCAATGTGATTGTGTGAACTTTAACTGATGTGAATATTCTAGTAATAACAACACCCGGTATGATTCTGATTGTGTGAACTTTAACTACTGTGATCTAGTAATGAGAACACCCAGTGTGATTGCGTGAACTGTAACTGCTGTGGATGATCCAGTAATAATAACACCAAGAAGATACTGAATGTGTGAACTTTATCTGCTGTGGATGATCTAGTAATGAGAACACCAAGTATGATTCTGACGTATGTGGATGATCTAGTAATGAGAACACCCAGTGTGATTGTGTTAACCTTAACTGCTGTGGATGATCTAGTAATAATAACACCCAGTATGATACTGAATGTGTTAACTTTATCTGCTGTGGATGATCTAGTAATGAGAACACCCAGTATGATACTGATTGTGTGAACTATGACTGCTGTGTATGATATAGTAATAAGAAAACCTTGTATGATACTGATTTTGTGAACTTTAACTGCTCGTAATGAAAACACCCAGTATGATTGTGTGAACTTGAAATGCTTTGTATGATCTAGTAGAACACCCAGTATGATACTGATTGTGTGAACATTAACTGCTGTGGATGATCTAGTAATGAGAACACCCAGTATGATTGTGTGAACTTTAATTGTTGTGAATGATCTAGTAATGAGAAATCCCGGTGTGATTGTGTGAACTTTAACTGCTGTGGATGATCCAGTAATGAGAGCACCAAGTATGATTCTGACTGATGTGGATGATCTAGTAATGAGAACACCCATTGTGATACTGATTTTTGAACTTTAACTGATGTGGATGATCTACTAATGAGAACACCCAGTGTGATTGTATGAACTGTAACTGCAGTGGATGATCCAGAAATGAGAGCACCAAGTATGATTCTGACTGCTGTGGATGATCTAGTAATGAGAACAACAAGTATGATACTGATTATGTGACCTTTAACTGCTGTGGATGTTCTTTTAATGAGAACACCCAGTATGATACTGATTGTGTGAACTATAACTGCTGTGTATGATATAGTAATGAGGAAACCTTGTATGATACTGATTTTGTGAACTTTAACTGCTCGTAATGAAAACACCCAGTATGTTTGTGTGAACTTTAATTGCTGTGAATGATCTAGTAATGAGAACACCCAGTGTGATTGTGTGAACTTTAACTGCTGCGGATGATCTTGTAATGAGAGCACCAAGTATGATTCTGACTGATGTGGATGATCTAGTAATGAGAACACCCAGTTTGATACTAATTGTGTGACCTTTAACTGATGTGGATGATCTAGTAATGAGAACACCCAGTGTGATTGTGTGAACTTTAACTGCTGTGTATGATCTAGTAGAACACCCGGTATGCTACCAATTGTGTGAACTTTAACTGCTGTGGATGATCTAGTAATGAGAAGACCCAGTGTGATTGTTGGAACTTAAACTGGTGTGGATTATCCAGTAATGAGAGCACCAAGTATGATTCTGACTGCTGTGGATGTTCTAGTAATGAAAACACCAAGTATGATACTGATTGTGTGAACTTTAACTGATGTGGATGATCTAGTAATGAGAACACCCAGTGTGATTGTGTGAACTTTAACTGCTGTGAATGATCCAGTAATGAGAACACCCAGTGTGATTGTGTGAACTTTAACTGCTGTGAATGATCCAGTAATGAGAACACCCAGTGTGATTGTGTAAACTTTAACTGCTGTGTATGATCTAGTAGATCACCCAGTATGATACTGATGATCTACTACTGAGAACACCCAGTGTGATTGTATGAACTTCAACTGCGGTAGATGATCTAATAATGAGAACATCAAGTGTGCTTATGTAAACTGTAACTGCTGTGGATGATCTAGTAATGAAAACACCCAGTATGATTGTGTGCACTTTAACCGCTGTGGATGATCTAGTAATAAGAACACCCAGTATAATACTGATTGTGTAACTTTAACTGCCGTGGATGACCTAATAATGAGAACACCCAGTGTGCTGATGAAAACTTAAACTGCTGTGGATGATCTAGTAATGAAAACACCCAGGGTGATTGTGTGAACTTTAACTGCTGTGAATATTCTAGTAATAACAAAACCCGGTATGATTCTGATTGTGTGAACTTTAACTACTGTGGATGATCTAGTAATGAGAACACCCAGTATGATTGTGTGAACTTTAATTGCTGTGAATGATCTAATAATGAGAAACCCAGGTGTGATTGTGTGAACACCCAGTATGATTGTGTGAACTTTAACTGCTGTGGATGATCCAGTAATGATAGCAGCAAGTATGATTCTGACTGATGCGGATGATCTAGTAATGAGAACACCCAGTGTGATACTGATTGTGTGAACTGTAACTGCAGTGGATGATCCAGAAATGAGAACACCCAGTATGATTGTGTGAACTTTAACTGATGTGTATGATCTAGTAGAAGACCCAGTATGATACTGATTGTGTGAACTTTAACTGCTCTGGATGATCTAGTAATGAAAACACCCAGTGTGATTGTGTAAACTTTAACTGCTGTGGATGATCTTGAAATGAGAGCACCAAGTATGATTCTGACTGATGTGAATGATTTAGTAATGAGAACACCCAGTATGATACTGATTGTGTGACCTTTAACTGGTGTGGATGATCCAGTAATGAGAGCACCAAGTATGATTCTGACTGATGTTAATGATTTAGTAATGAGAACACCCAGTATGATTGTGTGAACTTTAATTGCTGTGAATGATCTAATAATGAGAAACCCAGGTGTGATTGTGTGAACTTTTACTGCTGTGGATGATCCAGTAATGAGAGCACCAAGTATGATTCTGACTGATGGGAATGATTTAGTAATGAGAACACCCAGTATGATTGTGTGAACTTTAACTGCTGAGTATGATCTAGTAGAACACCCTGTATGATACCAATTGTGTGAACTTTAACTGCTGTGTATGATCTAGTAGAACACCCTGTATGATACCAATTGTGTGAACTTTAACTGCTGAGTATGATCTAGTAGAACACCCTGTATGATACCAATTGTGTGATCTTTAACTGCTGTGGATGATCTAGTAATAAGAACACCCAGTGTGATTGTGTGAACTTTAATTGCTGTGAATGATCTAATAATGAGAAACCCAGGTGTGATTGTGTGAACTTTAACTGCTGTGGATGATCCAGTAATGATAGCAGCAAGTATGATTCTGACTGATGCGGATGATCTAGTAATGAGAACACCCAGTGTGATTGTGTGAACTTTAACTGCTGTGTATGATCTAGTAATAAGAACACCCAGTGTGATTGTGTGAACTTTAACTGCTGTGGGTGATCTTGAAATGAGAGCACCAAGTATGATTCTGACTGATGCGAATGATGTAGTAATGAGAACACCCAGTATGATACTGATTGTGCGACCTTTAACTGATGTGGATGATCTAGTAATGAGGACACCCAGTGTGATTGTGTGAACTTTAACTGCTGTGGATGATCTTGAAATGAGAGCACCAAGTATGATTCTGACTGATGTGAATGATGTAGTAATGAGAACACCCAGTATGATACTGATTGTGTGACCTTTAACTGATGTGGATGATCTAGTAATGAGAACACCCAGTGTGATTGTGTGAACTTTAACTGCTGTGTATGATCTAGTAGAACACCCTGTATGATACCACTTGTGTGAACTTTAACTGCTGTGGATGATCTAGTAATAAGAACACCCAGTGTGATTGTGGGCACTTTAACTGGTGTGGATGATCCAGTAATGAGAGCACCAAGTATGATTCTGACTGATGTGGATGATCTAGTAATGAGAACACCAAGTATGATTTTGTGAACTTAAACAGCTGTGTATGATCTAGTAGAACACCTAGTATGATACTGAATGTGTGAACTTCAACTGCTGTGGATGATCTAGTAATGAGAACACCCAGTATGATTGTGTAAACTTTAATTGCTGTGAATGATCTAGTAATGAGAACACCGAGTGTGATTGTGTGAACATTAACTGCTGTGGATGATCCAGTAATGAGAACACCAAGTATGATTCTGATTGATGTGGATGATCTAGTAATGAGAACACCCAGTATGATACTGATTGTGTGAACTTTAACTGATGTAAATGATCAAGTAATGCGAACACCCAGTGTGCTTGTGTGAACTGTAACTGCTGTGAATGATCCAGTAATGAGAACACCCAGTATGATTGTGTGATCTTTAACTGCTGTGTATGATCTAGTAGATCACCCAGTATGATACTGATTGTGTTAGCTGATGTTGATGATCTAGTACTGAGAACACCCAGTATGATTGTGTGAACTTAACTGCTGTGTATGAACTAGTAGAACACCCAGTATGATACTGATTGTGTGAACTTTAACTGATGTTGATG
>NW_018406931.1:674833-675448 GCF_002113885.1 Mizuhopecten yessoensis
TGTGTGAACTTTAACTACTGTGGATATTCTAGTAATAAGAACACCCAGTATGATACTGATTGTGTGAACTTTAACTGCTGTGGATGATCTAGTAATAATAACACCCAGTATGATACTGATTGTGTGAACTTCAACTGCTGTGGATGATCTAGTATTGAGAACACCTAGTATGATTGTGTGCACTTTAACTGCTGTGTATGATCTAGTAATGAAAACACCCTGTATGATTGCGTGAACTGTAACTGCTGTAGGTGATCTAGTAATGAGAACACCCAGAATGATTGTGTGCACTTTAGCTGCCGTGGATGATCTAATACTGAGAACACCCTGTATGATTGCTTGAACTGTAACTGCTGTGGATGATCTATTAATGAGATCACCTAGTATGAGTGTGTGAAGTTTAACTGCTGTGGATGATCTGGTAATAAGAACACCCAGTATGATACTGATTGCGTGAACTGTAACTGCTGTGGATGAACCAGTAACTAGAACACCCAGTATGATGCTGATTGTGTGAACCTTAACTGCCGTGGATGATCCAATAATGAGAACACCCAGTATGATCCTGACTGTGTGAGCTTTAACTGCTGTGGATGATCCAGTAACTAGAACACC
>NW_018406931.1:675556-675730 GCF_002113885.1 Mizuhopecten yessoensis
GGAGAGCACCTAGTATGATAATGGTTATTTCAAATTTAACTGCTATGGATGATCTTGTAATAATAACACCTAGTATGATACGGATTGTGTGAATTTTGATTGCAGTGAATGATCTAGTAATGAGAACATCCAGTGTGATTGTGTGAACTTTAACTACTGTGGATGATCCAGTAA